>NW_026900867.1:0-236453 GCF_033783945.1 Neopsephotus bourkii | reverse complement strand
AATAACTTCATATACTTTATATACACTTTTTCCCTTTGTTTTCTTTTCTTTTTTTTTTTTTTTTAATTGGAGGTATCTTTATTTTGTAGACCACAGATATAATGTGCAAATTCATTTTTTTCTACTTAAACATTTTCAGCTGAAAGTCATTATTGAACTGATTTATGACAGCTGCTCTATTGCCAATCTTAGCACAGTATTTTTCTTATTACTTAATTTTTCTGGTAGTGTTTTAGATTTTAGTTTCTTAGTTCTGAAAATAGAAAACAGGAGTTTCTATTACAGATGCTTGGCTAATTAGTTGAGACTCGGTCTAATGTGGAGTATTAAAAATGCAAAGAAGTGTTCAAAGTTTTGTCCTGACAGTATGTATTAATAAGTTTCTGCCAAAACAAATACATAAAATGATGGAAGAGAATGAGGCTTTAGATAGCACCCTTAACTAGAAAGGGGATAGCAGAAAGATAACATGGATGAAAGCCAAATAACTTGTAATAATTACATTTGGACATAACTATAAAAATACACTTTGGGTGAAAAGGGGGGTGGGTGATGAATCCTGTGATGACTTTATGGGAAAGATAAAGAACAAAAGTAAGTCAGTGTTTGTCTGTGATGTGAGATGGTTCATAAAACATCAAAAGGACGGACCATAAAAATGCAAATCATTGCATTATATAAGCACATGTACATGCATGTAAGCAAGGTAACAAACAAGGTGCTATAGGGGAACAATAATCAAACATTCACACTTTAGCCTATTTTTTATGTCTTTATAAGAAAACCATTGTACCAACTCTGAATAAGTTATCTCATGTGCTGGCCTGGTAGGAAACCTCCTCAAAAAAAGAGGTAGGGCTGTTAATTAGTAGAATGAACTTTTGCAGTAATGTGGGACTATTTGTATTTTTGCTTTGGTTGAGGTTTATCTCACCTTTGCCGTCAACTTTGTCTAGGTCTTCTTGCTTTGTTTTTCCATAACTGAGATGCCTTTTTATTGACATGCTATTTTTAAGAAAGAAGTTTTGACATCTTTTCCTTCTCTTCTGCTCCACAAATCCCAGCCTAATCCTTTACTGTTCAGTGGTCCTTTATTTGTTCCTTTTTATTGTTCCCACTGATCGGACAGTCTTAACTGATTTTCTCCTACCATTGCTACGGTGAGATTTTCTTTTACATGTTTGTCGTACAGTGAAACCTTAGGGCCAAATCCCTGCCCATTAGCAAGCTGTCTTGCCCTATTTAAAAAAGGTGTTTGGTGTCCTGCCTGTCTTCTAAATAGGCCCCTTGCTGGCTGTAGCTCCTGTTGGAACGCTTTCTCTGTGCTGATTAGAGCCTAGACTGAACATTTGCTAAGGAGGTCCAAGACAAACTTCTTCATGCACAGGGCAAGTCATGAACAAGATTGGATCCCAAAGGCAGCAGTACAATCAGCAATAGTTTATATACAAGTTAAACAAACAGCCAGATGGAAAGGCTTTAAGGGTATAAACATGAGTAGATAACTAGGCTCACGACCTCCTTTCTTTGTAAAATGTTACTCTTCAGCTGTGGTCATGAGCTAAGTGGCTTTGCCTTCAAGACTTCCTGAGCATTAGTCCCTTTGGATTATTTTGGTAACTTCTGTTGAAACAAAAAGGACAGGATCTGGTGGTTTTGTATGGAAGGGTCCATAATGAGCAAGCTGTGCCCTCTGGAGATCACAAATGTTTTCTGACTCCAGAAGGGCATATGGCAACTTTAACAAGGGACATGACCTCCATTCACTTAACAATTTTCACCATACAATCATCTTTCCCTCAATTCTTCTTGTTAAAGCTCATTTATTGTTTATGCGTACCTAGGTATATGCATATATATATAAGGAAATGTGCTGAATAATTTGATAGCAAAGTAACTAAGACACTTATTTCAGGAAAGAAACAGTTCAGAATTACTTGAAAAGAAACTCAAAACCTCAGTGCCCACTTATCCTATCCTCTGGGTTACACCAAGATGAGAAGCTTTTGCTTTCTCTGGTTTTAATCACAAGCCCCAGCGGGAAGCTAAGAAAACTTCTGTGACAAAAGTTTCCCCTTCACTACCATATCTTCATGAAAAGTATCAGTTTTGATTATTCATCATTTTCACACACATACAAAAAAAAAATACATTGTGTTGAAAGATTTCTGACCAGCCCTAGTAATGAATCCATCTGCTGCAGTCAGTGAACACAATTACGAGACAAATCACCCATCTTCAACGGTAAAGCTGAGAATAGAACCTGCTTTTTTTCTGTTAAAAAAAAAAAAGAAAAGAAAAGAGAAAAAAAAAAAGGCACAGACTGTTATCTTTTGATCTTAAGGAGCTTTTTTACTGTCCTCTATTAGCAGATAACTTATTCTACTCTCCTAGGCATGGCCCAGCTGCAAGAGTTAGACATGATCTTATACCCACACACAGATGCACACAGAGAAAAAGAGAGAGGGAATCTGTGTATGGCCTTCGCCTAGTCTGTGATCATTAAAAATCTGATAACTTTTCTGTTCAAGAATGAAGGTTAGACCCCACCTGCTAGTCATTCTGCCCGGGTATCTGCTAAACACTGTCTTCTTTATTCTCAGTAGTATGGCTAGGTAGCTGTTATATACCTGCTGTGCTCTGCAGAAGAGATGGCTGCATACGAATGGGCAGTGAATTGCTCTTCCTTTGTGCCTGGTCTACCTTACAATGCATCAGTGTGAAAGCCCATTGCTTCTGAAAATGATAAGAAAGTAAAGAATGTTATTGAAAGATCAAACCTGAGGCCAGATTTTGCCTGAAGACTGAACTGCTTTATGAGCAAAACACTGAGGTTCAGGTAATCGATGTTCAATGTCCATTTCTACCTCAGATTTCTTTCAGCCCACCGGGGACACCATTTAATTTAGCTGTTTGCTGTAAAACAAAGATTGTGCTCATTCTGCCTCTACCCTCCAGCCTCTCCCTGGTCTTCTCTACTTACACTGTAAGATCTTCAAGTCAGGGAATTTAATGTGTTTGCACAGCACCTCACACATGGGGACCCCTGGGGTCTCCCACCTGGGGCTTCTACACATCACAAAAACCACACAGCAACCGTTTGGAAAAGAGAGTTTAAACACAGAAGTTTGCATTGCTTGCACCAGCGTAGATAGAGTTAACCCCTTCCAATGCCCTTCTCCTTCCATTCCAAAAATACAGGTATTCCACTGACCACATCTCACGTTTGGGGATGGTGTGTAAACCAGGTAAAAGAAAGAAGAGAAATAATCACAGGGCAGATACCACCTGCCTGGAGTTCTCCATGGGAATGAGTGATCTGACAATTATAGACTTCAGGTGCCATGAGGAATCATCTTTCCAAACTGCTGCCAGGGGGGAAAAGACTAGTTCTGATCTGATATCTAGGCAGTGTAAGAGTTATTTTTGTCCTTGAAGCCTAATAGTGGGTTATTGGTAATTATAGGAAAAAAACCAAACAAACAAAAACCACGTAGAAAAGAGGTGGGATTCCTTTCTTTTTTTTTTTTTTTTTAATCTTCTGTGCCTATTCCAATCTAGAAAAATATTGTGGGGTTCCTATTCCATGAAGCACCACTTTAAGAAGACGTTACTCCCATTATAATTTCATATTAAAAGATGCCTGTTCTGTGAGATGCTGTTTTGATTTTTTAACCTTAATGTTTATATTATTGTTGTAATTTATCTTTAAACTGTTGCGGAAAGGTGCTGCAACACTGCCTAGAGAAATAAACCCCATTTCACACTGCTGTGCATTGCTGTTCAAGAGGGTGGAGAGATATACCTGCTGTTAGAGAAAGGAGAACCCAAAAATAAAACCGAGAGCAGGTGGCAGAAGAAGAAGAAAAACTGAAAAGGGAGAACTGAAAAGGGGGTGAAAGAAGATGGGGATGGAGGACAAAGAAAAAGAGGAAGAAAAATAAGAGATGGGAGTGGGAGAACAGGATCACAAATGTTCCATGTGAACTTGGGATGCCTCAGAGAAGCCTTTCTATATATTATTTATTATTATTTAACCTTATTTAGGGTTAGCTATAAGTGCAGCCTAGAAGGAAGCTATTTAAGAACCCCAAAGGCTCCTACTCTCTCCTATTCCATGCTAACTAGAGCAGGAGCAGTCCATCTGGGTCCTTTGAGGGACAGCAAGGGGGAGGAGGAGATTGAAAATGACAAACAGTAAAAATCCCACAACTTGCATTTATTTATTAGGCATTCAGGATAGATCAGTAAAAGTCACAGATATCCTAAATCCATTGGCACATCTGGAAATGAAAGGGGAGAGACAGGGAAGGATAAGTATGAAGAGATAAGGTGTAGACCATTACGGCAAGGCTTCTTTTTGGAGGGTCTGCAATGACGTCTTTGATTTACATGGGAAAAACAAGCCCATTTATCATTGCATCAGAGCCTTTATACTGAGTGTTTTGAAGAGAAAGTAGGAAGAGAGAAAGGCAATAATAAGATAAGGAAAAGGAATGTGAAAGAAGGCTGAAAAGTACGGGGCTACAGAACTTAAAGGCCGTGGAGAACCTGGGTTTGAAACAGGCAGCAGAGCAATACAGCAAGGAAATCTGGACTCCAGCCTGATTCAGTTGCAGAGATGCTGCAGTTATCTCCTGAGCTGCCTGGCATTGTTTTGAACTATCTGAGAAACCAGTGGCATTCAGGGCAAATTACATCTAATTTTCTGTACAAATTGCAGAACTATCAGACCCAGCAAATGTGTTTATTAAAAATCAGAGGCATACGCATGGGTTACATCTTTGTGGCACCAGATAATCAGAAAGAGACTAAGCCCACTAATATGGACAAATTGCGTTTGATTTTTCATGCTGGAAAGGTAACCAATAAGAGCTCCTTCATCCTTGCTTTCACTGTCCTGAAGTTTTTGTGGCCCAGAAGGAGATGCTTGCTTAATCCAGTGCTATTGATTAATAGGGAACCTCAGTCATTGACCCACACTCATGATTATGACTGAGTAAACGTTTCTCTCAATTTTGTAACTCATGATGTTTCCTAGCAATGATAAAGTAAGCACAGAGAACTGAGTTCATGGTAAAAGAACTGTGTGAATAGCTGTGATTCTTCAGAAACTAACTTCCACCTTGCAATCCATATTCAAGAGTCCTTGACATGTTGGAGGAATAAGGACAGGTGATGAGAACAATTTTGGAATTTATAGAGGGGTTTAGGTGAGGGATGTTGAAAAACATGCAAAGCTGCTGAAAGCAGACCTTGTATTATCCAGCTAACTTGTCTTATTTCTTCTGTAAAAAGGGATTGGAAAGAGATTTGTTCATTTGTCTATCTACTGTTATAGGTCATCTTATTTTGGAATTTATAAGGTCAACAGACCTACTACTATTAGCAAACACAGTAGGACTTGCTGTTGAGCTCTGGTGGAATATTTCAGTTTAAGGGGTGCACAGGATCTAAACAAATTTTCTTTCCCAAAAGGAGTAGAAGAATAGTTTGTCTTTTAATACAAAGACATTCTTCTATGATAGATTTTATGGAAACCATCAAATCATGAGTTGTGATGCAATTCACAGAGTTTTGATTCACCTGACAGTTATGCTAAGGCACATGGAAAACAGGAAGGTGATTGATGTCAGTCAACGCAGCTTCATGAAGGACAAATCATGCCTGCCATTTGTTGGACTTCTGCAACAGGGTTACAGCATTGGTGGATAAGAGAAGTGTGGCTGATGTCATCTACCTGGACTTGTGCAAAACTTTGGATACTGTCCATTGTAATATCTTTTTATCTAAAATGGTGAGACGTGAAATTGTTAGGTGGACCACTTGGTGGATAAGGAATTAGTTTGATGGTTACACTCCACTCAGAGAGTTGTGCTGAATATCTTGATATTTTGTTGTTAAAACAGTTTGAACAGATCATCTCATCCAGAGTCTTGATCCAGTGAGAAATGATCTCTTGTGCAAGCAACTTACTACAATGAAAGCTCCCAATCTTTTAATGCTCTATTTCTAGCTGTGAATTGTTTTTTTTAAGTAAAATCAGTTAAGTGCTAGAGAATGGCATTTGGAACTGAAAATGCATGGACAAAATTTTCCGTATTAAATAGAAGGAAATTTTTCTGAACAGACTGAAAACTCTTAAAGGATAGCTTGTAGAAACAGTGGGGAGATAAATCCAATGTGAATCATAAAAGATATAGCTTTAATGAAGAAAACAAAAAGAGTAGAGTTTGGTTTTTACTGAGTTTCATCTCCATCTTGTTAGAAAGGGACAAACTTGCAACTGTATGGTGCCAAATTATACAGATCATAGTATAATTATGTACATTCAAGATTAACTATGTACATTCAAGCTTAATTTATTCAGAATTGTAAAGCCTATGCTTTTGATTCTAAAAGGATTTTGTTTCAATCCCCACTTATGTAATGGCTGCCATCTTGGCTGACATTTAAGGTTTGAACTAGATGTAGCCAAGCTGAAAGTGTAAACTGTTGTAGCCTGAGCACAAGTTCCAGGGTTCTTTTGTTGAGGCTGGAATAGGCTCAGAGCATCTGCCAATTCAGCACGCAAGGAGGCCTGTAGCACATAATCTCCACTGTACTATGAGAATGTGAATTCTGCTTGATCATGGTTTAACACACTACAGGCATTCACAGCTCCATTTGGTTTACACAGATTTAAAAGGATAAAAAATGTTTCAGAAAATCAAAGTGATTATCAACTCCTTTTTTCTTATAATAATTGCTTGTAGGGCAAATTCATCTCCTGAATAATATTCTGAGAGCTAAATATCTGGTGCAAAACATTAAAAGCCAAAGGTCTGAAATTTGCCCATGATTGTGATGCAAATGATAGATAATCAATGAATGTGCTGCTTTTGCAAAAATATGAATCATCTTTGCAATGTTTTGTGATCAACTCTTTAAAGTAACAATGATCACTTATGTGCTTGTGTGCTCTGATGAAATTCAAAAGCTTGAGTACTCAGCAATTCTGTGGCATTTGCTAGGAACTCATGACCCATATATTGAAAACACAGGAGGCACTAGTCCGTAAATCAGTAAAATTTCCAAATCTACATCAATTTATGAAATTTCTGCATAGCAAAACAGGGTACTTGTATAGATTTGCACAAACCTTTCTCAACTAAGAATATCAAGGGCAACATTTCTTTGTTGGCAAGCATTCCAGGTTTAGTTCCTGAGAAAACACTGAAAGCATCATCATAGAGAGGCAGAAAAGATAGAGGGAAAGTAAGAAGGGTACAAAACTGAACAATATAAATGAAATATATATATATAAATGAAATATATACACCACAGTATAATGAAACATGGCAATGAGGTTTATTTACATCACAGTAATTATTCTTTGAGATATTTTCATGCAAGACATAGAAGAATTAATTAGGTCCAAATATAAATGTACAAAGAACCTGAAAATATAATTGTTTCAAATAATATTTGGACCTGACTTCTGACCAGATTCTTATTCAAAGAATTCTAATCCTTATTTTTGTCCGTGTGAAAAAAACAACCCAACCTTGTAAATATTTTTTGTCATAGTACAGTGTTCTTATTATCCATTTTGATCTCCCACAGAACTTAGAGTACTGAAGTGACCTGTAAAAGCTGACTCAAGTATTTTTTCTCTACTGGAGTTCATTGTGGTCAGTGTTTGAAATGTGGCTACTCTGATGACTGAAGGCAAGAACACATGTAGGTATCAGAAGAAAATACTTTGAAAAGAGAAGTGTCCCAGGAAAGTCTCTTTTGTCAGCCAGTCATGTAAGGTTAGTCTATAGCGCAATTTTTTCTGCTAGAAATTTTAGACAAGCAAAAGTCTGTATTATATCCAGGATTTATTAACAACCTTTTATAATCTGCTTGTTTAAAATACTCCATTCTATTCTAGAAATTGAAAATCTTTTATTTCAAGACATATTATGTAAAAACATATTATGTGCCTGGGAATGACAGCATCAATGCTTAGGGCACCCCATACTGACCATTTTTCTGATGCAACTTTGGCCAGAAACATGACCTGCCATACAGCCTGTTTTTCTGTAATACAGCAAGTAAAGTACAGACAAAAGGCCAAAGTTTCAGTTGTTATTTGTTAAGAAGCAGTTTTCAGTAAATTCAAGGTCATGATTTAGGCAGGAACACTAATCACACACTTGTCCACCTGTTTGGTTACAAGTCTGCTCCTTGACATACTTTTGTCTTAGGTTGTCTACCACTTCTCAGATCAAGGTCTGCCATGCAATTTATCATATACATCACATACCTGTAAAATTGAGAAAATGAATGTGACAAAATGTACATTTCTGGTGCGCTGTCAGATTAAATTTCACATGTTTATAGATATGATTCCTAGCCAAAAATTTACACCAGAATTTTGTCTCATCTTTATATATGATGCAGTTCACGAGGCTTTAGTGATACTTAGGATTTGAAGAAAATTGGCTGGTAGAAAAAAGTATCATTTCCACAGCATAACTACACATGTGGTTCTCAATGACAACAATATTATAACTAATGTACTAGCAAACTGTACAAGACCTAACCATGATGCTTTTCATTTTCCAGGTGTCTGAACTCGGCTAGATTCATAAATCATGAATGTTGGACTCTGGAGGGTTCCTTAGTAACTCTGTCATGTAATGATGCTTGGCAAGGTTAATTTTCTTTTTTTAAAGGTCCATGTTTTAGGTAGGAAAGCAGCAGCATTAAAAGTCACATAGTACTTATCTTGATGTTGACTGCTATGAAGAGAACCGAAGCCACATTTGGTTGTGGTGGCTGTCATGGATCAATTAATGATTTCAGTTTCTACATGTTTTCATTAGGATCACCAGGTGTAAGGGTTTTTCAGAGCAGCCCTGCGGAGAAGGACTTGGTGGTGTTGGTCAATGAGAAAATGAACATGAACCAGCAATGTGCATTCACAGCCCAGAAAGCCAACCATGTCCTGGGATACATTAAAAGGAGTGTGACCAGCAGGTCACAGGAGGTGATCCTACCCCTGTACTCTGCTCCTGGGAGACCTCACTTGGAGTATTGTGTGCAGTTCTGTTGTACTCAACATAAAAAGGACATGGAACTGTTGGAACAAGACCAGAGGAGGACCATGAGGATGATCAGGGGACTGGAGCAACGAAGACAGGCTGAAAAAGTTGGGGTTGTTCAGCTGGAGAGGAGAAGGCTGCCTGGAGACCTCATAGCAGCCTTCCAGTATCTGAAAGGGGGCTGTAAGGATGCTGGGGAGGGACCCTTCATTAGGGACTGTAGTGATAGGACAAGGGGTAATGGGTTCAAACTTAAACAGGGGAAGTTTAGATTCGATATAAGGAAGAAGTTCTTTATTGTGAGGGTGGTGAGGCACTGGAGTGAGTTGCTCAAGGAAGTTGTGAATGCTCCGTCCCTGGCGGTGTTCAAGGCCAGGCTGGACAGAGCCTTGGGTGACATGGTTTATTGTGAGGTGTCCCTGCCCATGGCAGGGGTGCTGGAACTAGATGATCTTAAAGTCCTTTCCAACCCTAACTATTCTATGATTCTATGAGGCTTAGGATTTGTGTACAAAATACACACTAATTTGTCAGTTGCACATATGAGGTAAATGGATTTTTAAAAGCTACAGTTTTCGAATGTCAACAGCCTTATTCTTAGTAAGGTGAGGTCCTAATTTTTTGTCTCTTTTCCCTGTATTTATCTGTACACAGATGACACCACTTAAAATATAGTTGAACATTTTTCACCATCAACTAAGGCTAATATCAACAAGAATTCCTTCCATTTGTTGACCATAAAACTGAGTTAGAAAAAGTTGCATGCTTATCCAAGTCTGTAAACAATCCTGAGTAGAATACTCATGTTGTGCAGTGTCTCCTGCCAGTATACATTGCTGTTGATACCCATGTTTTGGCAACCTGAATAGTCTGCAGAAGAATAGAAGTCCTTGAACTACATGGCCACAGACTGCAAACGAGGGACACACTGCCCTAGAGAAGTTCGGAAGTGACAATATTTCAATGATATCTCTGGAATAACTATCATCCCTGCATGAAATCAGCAATAATTATTACTTATTTATCATCCCTGATAACTATTAAACAGAGGCCTGATATCTGGTTTCCTAAGGTGACCAATAAAACCAGTATAAATGGAAAGATCATAAAAGACAGGACAAGTATTATTAATTTCCTGCTATAATGTTTCAGCTTCTATCATTATTCTGACAAGCTTCCCAAGATGACTAACTTAATAGCCACTAATGACTCTATCCCTCATAAGCTTGTTCCATACTTTTTTGGCTTTAGCTCTCACCGCATCATATGGCAACAAAATTCATACTCTAATGACGTGCTTCTTTTTATTTGTATTCATTTGGCTTCATAATTATTTCATTGGTTCATTTCTACATTGTGAAAAATACTGAATCGCTTCCTAGTTGCCTACATGATGATATTCACATCCTCCCTTCATCCTCTTTTTTGGTCTTTCAGCTGGCACATAAATAAATTTTAAAATAACTTTATACACAAATATCTTCCTCTAGAAGATTTTAAAAAGAAACATTGTCAGAATCTGGGTTTTTAACAGATTAAGGCAGCATTTTTCAGAGAGAAATTAATTCTCTATCAATTCTATAGGTCTGCTGTTTTTCTCAAATAGGTCACACTTTTTACAAGTCTATGAATGATAGTTTCCCTAAGTGGGTATTCTAAAGCCACTGATTCTGTATATATGTCTCAAATTATATGATTTCATCATGCCAAAACAGTTCCCTTGAATAAAAAAATCTAGTCCAGAGGATATTGCAATAGTGAAAGCAGACATTATACTGTACAAATTTGTTATATTGTACTCCAAAATAATCACATTGGCCCCTTGTCACATTCTTGCATAATCATGTATTGATTACAACTTTACAACCCAAATGATATAAATCATCACCTCTGTTTATGACTACCTTACATGAAACACACTCAGGTTTCAGAAAAAATAGCCTCCCTCTTAGGTCTTTTCTGGCTTACTCCCATTACGGTATTCCAATTTTAGTGCTGAAGAGTAAACCTATGAGGATGGGAGGCTGCGAGAAGCATATTTTTTCTGGCCTTAAGAGACAGCTAAGAAGAGAGCTTTAGCTTAGGTAATCTACAACTAAATAGTGGGTGGCTGTAGAGAAAATGAAGACAGACTCTTCTTGGAGGTGTACAGTGAAAGGATGAGAGACAGTACACACAAGCTGGAGCATGGAAAATTCTGCCTAGACGTAAGGACAATATCATCCCCCCCCCCCCCCCAACAAGAGATACCCACAGGTCTCTACCCTTGGAAAGACTCAGACTTTAATAAATGGTTTCTTGAATACTGTGCTTTACTTGGACTTGCTTTGTGCTGGCCTACTCAGGTCAATTCAAAACTCTACGATTATGTCATTTTATGGTTGTGCTTATCTCCATGATGCAACTTCTGCCCACAGCCTATCCATAAATGTGTTCCACATATTCATATGTAACAGCAGGTGGTGATAGTTTCTTACAGTTGAGGAATAATAATTTATATAATACACAACAGATTATTTCTTACAAAAAAAAGTAAAAGGAATCAAGATGACCCACTCTTCTCATTACATCCAAGAGAAGAAAAACATAAACATGGATAGTTAGAATTTAACACAGGTTTCCAAAGAAGTCCAAGAAGTAACAAAGGGATTTAAAGGAAGAGCAGTTCTTTTCATTCAAATGAGTGAGTTAAGACACAGAGAGGGATAGCTCAGAGTAGCCTTGACATAAATAGTTAATATGAAAACTTCTTAGTATCTAAGTAGCTGAATATACACCAGCAGGTTATGTAATTGTGGTTTTGTAGAATCCCTGAATGACTAACACTTGCAACAAGGTGTCAGATGTGTTCTTGTAAGGGACCATGGCTTAGAAAGGCACTTTGTAAAAAAGAGTTGCAAAGTCTAAGAAAGAGTTCTGACAGTACAGGCCGAAAAGGGAGCACAAAATGAGATTGCAAAGAGAATGGTTTCTAGAGCAAAAAATAATAACACAATGGGAGGAATAAAAGAGGAATGGAACAGAAAATGATATTATATAATTTTAGTTAATATCTGAAATGGAGGAAAAACAAGAAGAGAGTAGCTCCTTTATGACTACTGTAAAATAGTTTTTCACTCTATGATTATGGAGATCACACAGTAGATTTTGAAGTTAATGTCAGTGAACAACCCTGGAGCTAGTTTGTATAACAGGTGTTCCTGCATATAGGGTTACATTACTGTTTATAATGATATTTGTGGCTATACTATTGATAATTTACCTTCTAGGCATAAAGATATTTGATGAAAGCCCTTTTAGTTTCTTGTTTTCAGGTCTCTTTTTCCGACCAACTACATGTATGTTCAATTCAGGACAGCTACTTAGGAATGTTACTACTTGTTAGATATGAACATTTTTGAAGGGGTCTAGAGGAGAAAGAGAGGAGTAATAGAAACATTTTTTCAGCTAAAATTCTGCCTCTTTCACAGACAGGAGTCTAAGACACCTGAAAAAAAAACCCAACCAACATGTATCAGACCCTACTAAAAGCCTAACACATCACACGTTCCAACCTTTTCTGGATTTTGCTCTCCTCTATACCAGAGTGGTGTATACCACTCCTATATAGATTGCTTTTATCTTCATAATCTTTGGATCTTGGAAACTTTTAATAAAGTCATGCAAGGCTCACAGTTTAAAAGCAATAACTGACAATTATCCATTTAGGGGGTTGCAAAACTGCCTTGAGAATGTAAAGTACACTATCAATCATATCTTTGTTATTTAATGGAGAGCTACTGTAATTTACTTGGTGCAACTGTTATGTAATTGGCCACAGTAAATTCACTTGAGTAAAGAAGACCGAAGTCGGGTTATATTCCAATACAGTAGCTCTGAAGGTCCTAAATTTATGTTTTCCTGTAATGCTAAAGAAGTTTTTCAACTCATTTTCCTTTCCAAAGTCTAAGTTCTACAGACTACAGACTACAGACTACAGTTTATTCTACAGAATAAACCATCATTTGTAAATTCATTAAGACAAACAAGAAGGCAAGTGTATGTAAATGAAATATAAATTTAACAAATATTCCTTGTATACAGGGAAACAGCCTATATGTGTATAGCCTACTGGTGTCCTGTCGTAGACCTCTCACAAAGTGTGAGTGGTAAAGTGGCATTATTTTTGGTAAGACTCCTGACAACTGAATTTTATCTTATTTCAGTATTGATTTTGCCTGACATACTAAAACATGCAGAAGCCCATGCTCATGAGAATAGTGGGGAGATACACCTGAGAATCAAAATACTGTTTGCAGCTTAAATTCAATGTTGGAGGAAAGATTGAAATATTTTTAATATTAACCAATCCATTTAGTAATTCTTAGTTCCAAAGTTTCCTCAACACTCAGGTCCACTTCTAATTATTAATGAAAGAATAAAACTTTGGACTGATGAAGTTCCGCCAGTTCACTTTACATGTCTGTCTATGTAGATCTGAGCCTGGAACCTCAATCTTTAAAAAAATTAATAAAGTAAGAAAAGAAAATACTGCTCTTTCTTCTTCTGAGACTGTAAGACTTTAGCTAAACTATTCAATAATACAACATCTCTATAATTCACTGTATGATTTGTGCTTATATTATCACGCACTATTATTACACAATTAATCATAGTGACAATGGTGAAGGAAGATCGAGAACTGAAGAAGTTCTGAATAGAACTGCTCCAAAATATTATTTGTATATCAGAATTTTTATTGTTATTATTATATTATTAAATCTTTTCAGTAAAAAAATATCTTAAACAATTATTTTTTTTGAAGGAACAAGATTATCATAATAAAATCCAATATAGTGTTACTTTTGGGTTGCTAGTTAAATACTGAAAATTTTGGCTAAGATGGAAATTGTTCTAAAGGCAGGAAAGTGAAAAAAGAAAGAATTCATTCTTCACAGTAATAAAAAAGCTCTGGCAATGTATTTGTTTCTATAAATAATCTTGTCATCTTGCCACAGATGCAGGAGAGCTCCATTTATGGAACACTTTTATAAATAAGGCTGGAAACCAAATTTCTACGATTTTCTGTGTTTCTATTTGACATAAATCAACATTACTTTTCTGCATGCATTCCATTATAAAAGCATTCCTTTCACAATTTACTCTTTAGTAATGGGTAACACTTTGTATGAAAGAATACAGTTTGCCTTATTCTCATTTCATGCTAATTTTGTTCAAATTCTACCTCAAAAACCAGTATCTGCCTGTAAAGAACATACCACATTCTGGGTATAATGTGCAGTTCAAAATGCACCAGTGATTGCATGTATATCAGAGCTGCAATATTTTGAAAGCTACCTTATTCTAATTATTAATACAAAAAAATCTTTACCTGCCTTGACTCTACAAAGAAGTGATTGCAGAAGAGGTTGCCATTAATGTGAGATACAACAAGGGCTAATCAGGAACAAGTAAAACAATGTGTCAACTTACAAGAACAATGGTGATTTACCATAAGAATGTTATTGAATATCCTTCATCACCTTTTTGATACGGAAAGAAAACCCATATAAAATATGTTGTCTTGTTAAGCACCCCAACCACACAACTGTAAAAATAAATCTATTTGCTAAAAAAAAGTCACTTAAAACCCAGAAGTCTTGCAGCATCATTTTTGTAGTATGAAGGACTCTTATCTTATTCATGAGACCATTTTTTTTCCTTCAGAATGTAGACATTAAAGATATTACAATTTCCAATCTGCTTGCAGTGTAATTGATTCTTTGATGTCTGTTTTCTGTGTTATAAACATTAAACAACTTGTGTGCAGGTCAGTGATTATTTTTATTTTAGTGTTGTGGTTTTGGTTTGTCGTTTTTTTTTTTTTTTGCCCTGTGTAATTGATTAAAGCTTTCAGTTATTTATTTATTTTCTTGAAAGGACAGTGTATGACCTAAAATCCTATGTTCACTATAAAGGAGTAAGAATTTGAAGACACCTGACTTCGATAGGCTACTTTGTGCTTTCCCTACACCAGAAAGATATAGAAAAATGGTAGGAACATATGAATAAAGCCATTGATAAACTAAACTAATAAGAACATAAAGATCTTTAGAAGGAAAGATTAGCTTGGATAAATAACATTTTTCATGTTCTATAAAAAAATATTGAAACATTCCCTGTCCTGAGTAATATTAAGAAGTCAGCATTTTGAAAGCTCTTTTCCTAATTTAAAATGTGCAGACAAAAAGATCTTGTGTCTATCAAACTATTTAAACATTAATGTTTTGTCTTGACCTTCAGTTCTTTTCTGTAATACTTCACTTAATTTTTGACTAAAAGCAATTTCTTATCTGAGAGAAGGAATTTTTTCAGTTTGGCAACATGAAAATAGGACATTTGAAACATTTTTTTTTTAAAATGTAAATAACCAAGAAATTTCATTTGAATCCTAACTGTTCCTTACAAAAAAATGAAAGGGAGAATGAAATGAAGGGAAGAGATTTTAAGCACTTGTTCTTTTTTTTTTTTTTTTCTTCTTCTTCTTTGAGAACTGCTTCTGGATTTCTGGATAGGAAAAAAGTTTTTGTTTGTCTGTTTGCTTGTTTTGTTGGTTTGTTGTTTTTTTTTTTTTTTTTAATCCTGGTACAAGAAGTATCAAATACATCATTATTAAAGTATGTATTTTCTAAATTGGATAATTGTGTGATAGTATATCTAAAGAAAATTTGGTAAGTGAAAGTTACGGATTTAAAGACAAAAAGTGCTAATATCTGTTTGATAATGAAAGTATCTCCAAAGACAAAATGTCATATTTTTTTTCTTTCAGGTTTATCAAACAGACTGGATAGTTCCTGTAGAATTCAAAGGAGAAAACTATTTTGACTGATATCAGGAGGCTGTTCTGGACGGTATCAAGGAGAAATCCTTTCATTCTTAAAAGACTGGTTAGACTATTCTCATGACTGAAGTATTAAGTCACTATAAATATTTTGCTTAGGAAGTCTGAAGGTTGTCTGAAGGTTAGTGCTAAATAAGACAGGATTACATTCAGTAAATGTTTTGTCACTTTAATTTCATTTTTTATTTTACTTGGTAGTCTGCTATTTCATTGTGGAACTTGGAAGACCGTGTGCTAGGACTTGGGTTTAGTCATTAAAAAGTACCCCTTTGACCCCCTGAAAGTCAAATTCGAAATCTTTAGCATCATGTAAGCAAAGTGACAAGCTAATGAAAGCCAAGAAGAACCTATGATGATGCACTAAACTGCCAAATTGAAGTGATGTTACAGAATTCCTTTCTTATGATATGCAGAAAAGAAAATCTTGTTATCATGTAGGCTTTAAACTTAGATATAAGTGCCACTGCTGGACCAAGTCTTGAGAATGTCTAACAGTTACTTATAATATTCAAACTTAAGAGCTATTGAAGCCAACAGCTCCTGGATTTCAGCAGGACAATGGTAGGATAGTAGTGAATACAGGAGTGAACTAATTAATGCCTATGTGCCAGCGTTTTCCCCCATCAGATAGAATGGGACATATGGTTAGGATATATGGAATGTAAATATGTGTGGCTTCTGAGACTATCTGGTTGGTGCCTGCTCTGCATGGAAGATTAGAATGAGAAACAGAAGAACACATTAAACACTCAGATACGCAAATCCTAACAAACAGAAGTAAAGGAGGCATTATCAACAACCACAGCTCTCAGGTCACAGATTTATTGATGGACGGTT
Source organism: Neopsephotus bourkii (assembly GCF_033783945.1). Classification (NCBI taxonomy): domain Eukaryota; kingdom Metazoa; phylum Chordata; class Aves; order Psittaciformes; family Psittacidae; genus Neopsephotus; species Neopsephotus bourkii. Next base: position 219,662 of record NW_026900867.1, on the reverse strand, counting down.
GGACTGCTCGAAGCCCTGGGGAAGTTCAGTCAGAACCATCAAGCAACTGATAAGAAGAAAAATGAGATTATTATAGTTTCAGGGGAGGGAGCAAATTTACAGTAGGATGTTTGAAAAGGCTTGGGGTGTTGCACAAAACTTACTGTGGGATGTTTAGAGAACAGATATAAGGTAGGCAAAGGCAATGAGCGTGCTGGATCAGAGAGAAAACATGGGAAATGGACAATATGGGAGATAAAAGATGCAATCTAAAGAAGGTACAGATCAGTGTGCTCTTGCTTGCCCAATCCCTCTGCCTGGTAAACAGTCTGGTCTTCTTCTTTGTATCTTCTTATCCAACTCCTACCTGTTTTCTCTAGGTTGCTTGCTTGCTTGAGTGCTTGCTGTTTTGTGTGTGAGGATAGTGAATGACATAGTGGAGTAGCTAGAATAATTAGAGTTCTGGGAGCCAGCTACTACAGAGACTAGGAATATGTTAGCAGTCTCTCCCACAGCAATGGCAGAGATCTCTTTGTGTTTGTGTTGTCATGGGTACAAAATCTGATAGAAACATTGAGCCTGATTAGCCAGCAGGCACAAGCAGAATTAAGCCATTTGTGTTATTCATGTTTGAGTGAGTGCTCTTTATGTATATATAGCGCTTGTAAGTATGCTGTCCTTTTGTTTGTGTTGATTAGCTCATGTTTTATCACATGAACACTCAACCTTGCTCCTGAAATACGGAAGCAACCTGTAGCAGCCTAGAAGGGAGTCCTTCTATGGGAGTATTGGTTACCAGCAAATTTGGATTCCCTTTTACACTGACTGCAAATGCATAACAAAGCATCCTGCAAGGTTATTAATTCACAATAGCCATGTTACCATTTTGTGCTTCACGTTAGAGAAGGAAGAGAATCCTGCAGGTATTCTGCAGGTATCACAGTTTCTGTTCGGAAGTTATCCAGGTGTTTCTGCTGGCATTTTTCCTTGTGGACATAGACATAAATTCCAGAAGATTATGTGGCTTTTCCAAGCCTGCCATGTGGCATGTGGGCACAGTTCAAGCTCCATGTAAGGCCTTGCACCTAAACCTCTTGGCCAGATGCAGTAGAGCTACTGAAGATCAGAGCCAGTGTAGCGTATTGCCTGATGGTCTCTTCATTAGAAGTATGAAAACACGGTAAGTGGCTTTCTAAGGTTAGGAAGCAAATTGATTATGAACTGGAGTTTTGTCTACCAACAATTTTTAATATGTAATCTTGTCATGAGTGAACTGAAGTCATTAATAATACAGTAAGCAAAATGTGCTACAGTTAACCTTAAATTATAACTTACAAAGAGCGTTCTTGCAGTTTCTGCCATGATTTATGGGCTCAGTTTATTCTATGCAAATTCATGCACAGTTTCTAATAAGAGGGAGGAGGAAAGATAAAAGAGCCCTGAATTTTTTATAAGCTTTTTCCACTTACCTTAATTTAGAAATATGAAGCTGAATATGTAAGTAGAGAATAATTACTTATTACTAATCTCCCACATAGTTTATCTATTTCAGTCCTGAACATCCTGAGCAATGCAAAACATAACTGTTTTACTACCTGTGCCACTGTAAATATGATAATTAGGTATACTTCAGTGATAGTTTTTTGCTGATACATGAGAAGATAGATCCTGTAATATAACCAGGCAGTGCTTCCCTATTGTTTTATATCCCTTTTAAAAATAATATACATGCTGTTCAGTATTTCATTCATAGGACACAGTAAAGTTAACTTTTAAGAGGATGATGCCCTAGATAAGTTCCTTGAGCATGTTTTTCCAGATGCAATCCTTAAATTTTAGAAATGGTGTAACAAATTTGGGATTTCCATAGAAATCCATGCAAACAGCTACAGCAGAACCCAGTACTCTTTGCTTTGTAGAACAAGTTCTAAATTACTCAGTACTCATTGTGTCATTACCTTGACTCATAAAAGCGCTTGGGACCCTACATCATGTTAGACAGCTGGTTACAACAGAGCAATATGCAAGCCATCTAGCTTTAAAAGATCATTGTGCAAACCCTCTTCCATTCTGTTCCTCCTGTTCCTTAGCTACTTGGGTAGCTTTTGATTGGCTCAAACCAATGTCTCTTTGGAGGACAGCCATAGTACCAAATACTCCTGTTGTCAGTGACTTTTGTCCAGTGACAATATACCAGAAGGATAAAATATATGGATTGTATTTCACTTACAAAAATCTGAAGGAATCTAAAGCTTTCTTTCATTGTTATTAACACTAATAAGAACCTAGATGGTGGGGTCCACTGAGGGTATATTAAAACTCCCAGCAGAAAAAACCGCTGATGGTCTTATTCGATAAATAAATCCACTTTTAAATCAAAGAACTCCCATTTTCCAGGGAACCTGACAGTAAAGATTCCCCTGGTTCACACTTTTTTTTTACATCACCATTGATAAAAGAGCACTTGTGCTAACCATTTTATTGCTAGGAAGGAAGGAAGGAAGAAAGAAGAAAAAGAAGGAAAAAGTGGGGTGAGAGAAAATCCTCGTTTATCTAAAAGTACAATGAACCAGTGTTACACTGAATTTTACTTTTCATTAGTTAGCAAACAAGTCAAAATGTTTTTCTGTTATCTCCACTTCTAGCTATCACATTAAATTAAGATAAAATCACCAATGATAAATAGACATCCTCCAGTCAGGTAAAAAAAATAATTTGTTTCGTGTAAATCACAACCACATGTTGCATTATCACTCCCTGCTCCAAACTCCTTGCTACTCAGGGTTTTTCATGCACTTGCATTTCTAAAACATACTAAGACCAAGAGCTATCTCAAGGTGTCTTCATCTTTTGCTGGGATCCTGAAAGACCACTAGCTGTCTTTTCTGGTTTAAGTCTCACGGCTTTAGATGCTTAGCCACACCTAGCTCAAGACATCTATTTCATGATGCTTTGTGATGTTAAGGCCTTGCCTTAGACCTGAAAATAACTTCAAGGTGGATTTTTTTCTTGTTGCTTCTATCTCTGAATCTGAATCCAGAACTGTTTCTCTAAACATGGCTGCCAAACCAAGGAAGTTAAACAGCCTTCATTCAAAGGACAATGAGGAAGATCAGAAAGAAAGTTATTTTATTTGGAGAGCAGCAGGAACCCCCAGTTTGGAACTGCATTTTCTGTGACATATCCAACACCAGGACCTATATAACATCAGAAGTGTTAAGACTATCAGATGTATACATGTATAAGCACAGTTCAGTTAGTGAAGATGTACTGTTGGCTTTTCAGTATACCATCCCTCTTGATCTTAATGCACCTGTTCTGGTTAACTTTTGTTTAAAAATATTTCAGATTCAGTCTTAAATAAAATCTGAGGGGGGGAAATATATTAACAAAATCAAAACTATAAGATTATACCATGCTCAGAGTTCACTGGGATCCTTCTAGTATATTTTTTGTTGAGTGATGGCTTTAGCTGGTTACTGATTGGCAGTTCTTCCCTGTGGCAAATTCATGTTTCACTGGAGATCTTACCAGTTATTGAAATTTTCCATGAGAACAGAACCCAAACAGTCGTCCTGGATATTTTATTTGCGCCTTAACTGGAGGCTGAAACAAACAAACAAACTAACAAACAGAAAAAAATTATCCTCTAGCTCCTCAGTGGCATACAAAGGCTATTTCTTTTCCCACTGGGGAGCAGCAAAAGTGCCTTGGAGTGAAGAAACCCAACTTCCTTGACTTCATCTCCCTTCTCAGGACTCATGAGGGTGACCCTGCAAGGTATTAGATGCTCTTTTCCCAGCAGACTTCGGTCACAGCTGAATAACAATTCTTTCCATCTGACTTTTGGCAGCTGAGCTACGTAAATTGTCAATATGCTTGCCCTCTGGCTTTTACTATAGTTGGTGAAAAGAAATAATAATCTCTAGATATTAGATACTCGTGCCCCACTTTTAAGTCCTAAAGCAAAAAATTATATTTGTTTTATAATTTTAACTTAGTTGATGGTATAATTAGCATAATGATAATCAATATAGAATTTGAAAATGAATTCCTAATTCTTAACTTTTCTATAAGGTGTGTAATTACATTTGTGTGAAATGACCAATGGGTCATCCTGGTTGAAACAATAGCAGTAAAGTGGCACGGATACTAGCATACTTTGTGAACTCCGTGAAAGTCTTCTTAAACAATGAACTTTGTCACAGCACATGCTTTTCTGAAAGCTACAAAAGCTTCAAGACATACATCAGTTGGTTTATTCTCAGCTGTCCCAGATACTGATGTGTGTTTTTTATCTGTCCTTCTGTTCCAGAACATTTGCCCTGTAATATCCAAAAGTTTTCACCTTTTTGTCCAAGATTACCAAACATGTAGAAATGCTTGAAATGGCTACAGACCTCCTGAGAGCATTTCATTTGTTATATTTTTTTTTTTTTATAACTACAGGCTGGAATTGGTAGCTTTAGCTGGAGAGTGCTGGGAATACTCACTGCAGTCATTTCGGAACTTTGTCTGAAACAGTTTGTCAGATCTAAAGTCAGGAAAAAAGTGGAGAAAAATGCAGTTCTAAGACACCCACATGATGAAGAGCTGCCTAGAATAAACAGAGGTTCTAAGTTTTATCTATGCAATTAGTATTGCTTGCTGTCATAATCTCCCTGATACACTCCTGAGCTGTCTGGAAGAATGCTAGGTCTCATGGGCCAAGTACCAGGGAGCATATTGAGAGCTGAGCTAAAAGGCCAGTCATGAGGGAGTACTCACATGTAGTGGGATTTATTAGTATAGAGCTAGTCTAAGTAGCTCAGAGGCTGAACTTGCTGGGCAGAAAACCTTGTCTATCTCCTTTCCCAAAGATTTTTCACTGAAGGACAAATTCAAAAGGTCTTAGTTTGCATGGAGTGGAAAACATATTTGAAAATTGGGACAAATGTATGTACATCAGATTACATATGTGTTGTCACTGATGGCTTTTAGACGATGTCTTGCTAATGAACTTGTCAGCACTTGCAACTTCTCAGATTCCATTCTGAGAGACTGTAACAAAGCAGAAGCTGGTAAAAAAAAAAAAAAGTGAAGCACACCAAACACCAAGAACTTCACTGGAGATTGAGAACACTGCCATTTCTAAATGGAGAGGAGCCAGAATCCTGCAGGATCAGACCCATCAGTCACAGGAAGAGAGGTGAGTGAAGACCTCAACTTACTGCATTGATTGCCAATGACTGGAGAAAGAACAAACAGGCGGATTAACCCCCATTTTATGGTAAAAATAATTATAACATGAATCCTTGGATGAATGGAACACTGAATGTCTCTCTCTCTGTCTTGCACACACTCATGCACATATACACCCCTTCTTTTTTTTTTTTTCTTTTTCCTTCCAAAGATATAACTGCTTTGGGAGAAGGAAGATTGCATTTCTTCAATGACTGCATTGTTTAGAAGAAGCTGTCAGTATTGATCAGCGGCTAAGACCAGCTGCAAGAAAACACTTTACACTTCCCACTTTAAATGTGTGAAGACTAAGTAATGTAATAACCAGTTCTGGGTAACAGCTCCCTCTCATTTCCTTTGTTTCCTGGGGATTGAGTGTACCTTCAGTAGATTTGCAGATGACACTAAACTGGGTGGGAGTGTTGATCTGGTAGAGGGCAGGAGGCTCTGCAAGACAGGTTGGATCCATGGAATGTGTTCAATGGCATGATGTTCAACAAGTAAAATTGATGGGTCCTGTAGTTGGACCACAATAAACTCAAAAAACGCTCCAGGCCTGGGGAAGGATGGCTGGAAAGATGCTTGTCAGAAAAGAACCTGAGGATGTTGATTGATGGCTGCTGAACATGAGCCATCAAGATGAGCTCAACATGAGCCAGTGTACCAGGGTAGCCAGGAAGGTCAAGGATACCATCAAGATGAGCTCAACATGAGCCAGTGTACCAGGGTAGCAAGGAAGGCCAGCATCCTGGCCCTGGAATTGTTCAAAAACCATGTAGATGAGGCCATTAGTTTAGTGGTGGACTTGGCAGTCCTGGGGTAATGGTGGAACTTGATCTTTAGGGTATTTTTCAACATAGATGATTCTATGATTCTATTATTCATATGTGGCTGAGCACCATACATGTCCAAAAGGAAATTCAGCAACTGGATCTCCAAATGACGGTGAGTAGTGGCCCTATTTTCCACTGCTCCCCTAGACTCACAATTATACCTCTTCAGTAGTAATAATAATAAAACACAAATAATTTTTGTCTTAAATGTTTGTCTTATATGAAATGAGGACAACAGCGGGAGCATAATGTCCATGTTAATAGAACTTTAGTATGAAGTAGAAATTACATTTTTTTTTGTTTGGTTTGGTTTCCTTTTTTTTTTTTTCCTGGCTGAAGACAAAAGGAGAAATATTTGTTTCATTTCCCTTTATTTCAAAACCAACTTCTTATTCTGTTTTTATTTAATTCACTTTGGAGAAGATAAATGAACAATATTTTGGTCAAATATAAATAGTTTTATGACACCTTGATCTGAAATATTTATTTAATTCATTTTTTTTCTGCCAGGGGGAAAAGCATTCCAAAGTAGTGGGGTATTTTGGTCTCTCCTCCAAACAGTTTTTTATCTCTGTCTCAGGCCATAATATAGAAAGGAGATTTTCTGACATGTTGGAATTCTTATCTAAAGTAAACTATTTACTAATGCTAAAATAACAACTGAAGATCATATGTTTAAGAAATACAAACTTCACTTAACTTGCATATAACTTCTGGAGCACCAAATTTTGCAGCACACTGTTTGAGTGCTCAGTTGAATTTGTGTACGTGAAAGGTAGTGTACACCACAGGGAGTTCATCTTTTGGATTTTTCTGGCTTATTCTTATCACAGCTGATCCAGAATTGGAACTTTTTGAATGAGTGATTGCTTTGGGGAGCATTGAACATAAATGTAGCCAATGAAAACATCTCCTAGCCATAGCAATTCCAAACTCAGACTGAATTCAAGGGAATAATTTATCTGTTTATTCTCCATTGAGCTTTTGAGTATTTCAGTGTAAAATGAACAAAAAAGAAAGCTCTTTTTAAAACGAAATGGGTGCAACTAGCAGGGTTCACATATGAATTTTTGTGGGAATTAAAATAAAAACGTTAAAATGCCACTGGCTTGTTCCACAAACATCAAAAATTAAAAATTTTCCAAAATGCATGCAGAGGATGAAGTGGGGGAAAGAAACAAAAAGGGAAACCTGCTTTAAACAAAACCACTTCTAGGAGGAAAATGAGAATGCCAGGTAAATGGTGGGTACAGATGGTACCTGTTAACCAGTCAAGCTGTTTGAGACTACTTCTCTGTAGACTCAATGGGGGAGTTGGTAACTCAAGAAAAAGGGGTTAGCAATACCTTCTAGGGCTTTTATGAGGCTCACTATTGATCACAAATCTTTGCTGTTGAGGAAAAAGGTAAAGAAATAACTAGATAAATTGGAATTGACAAAGCTAAGCAACCTAGAAAGAGAAATCTCTGGAGCTGTCTGTAGTCAAGGAAGAGATATTGAAAGTGATACAATCAATGTAGCACAGGAAGACTCTGGGGAAAAATGACTTTACTCATCAAGTAACCGTAGTCAGAGGCACGTGGCTGGTATCAGTTTGTTTTGGATGATGTGCTAACTGAAGCTTCTATCCTTTCTACATTTCATGCTGTAATTTCAGGATTACTTTGGGGTCGAAGGGACACCACCTTAATAACTTACACAATTTTACAGTCCCTTTCAGTTCTGGGCATCCAGCATTATTTTAAGTATCAAGGAATTAAATTTGGCTGAACAATAAAGAGATCCTAGCTATATAGAGGTACTGCACTTGAACCACGGTCTCAGAGACACATTTTAGGAGCAGAATGAAACCATTCTTCTCTGTACAACCATCTCTCTCCATTAGTCACAAAGAGATAACCATTTTCTCACCTTAAAGACCCAGTTACACACTTAAAATTAACTGAGAAGAATACAAACTTTTATTCATATAAACCTTTATTCATATAAACATTGGTTTATTAAAATTAACTGTCCTAAGCTCAGTTCACCCTGTCACATGTCCCAGCCATTCTAGTTTTTGAGTATTAAGTGTTTATAAAGGAGAACTACTGCCACTGAAAGATCCAATGGACAAAATTCAAAGGGTTTTTTTGTTTGGTTTTTTAATTGGTTTTGGTTTTGTTTTCCCTGGGAATGGAACAGGAAGTATTATTTGAAAAGTTTTCTTCAGCAACGGTGTAACAGCCAAGTCAAGGCTTCTAACACTTTCAAGGACTATGCACATATGCCTCTGAGTTCAGGTTGGTTATCTGTATCAGTGTGAGGATTCACCCATGTCAGTCCAAAGCTAAGGATGAAGGCACAGGGAATTGGTACAATTGTGGGACAATACACAGATCTGTGTATAACTTTACATTGAAAGGTACAAAATTGTTGCTTCATTGGAAGAACTGCAATGCCTAGAGTGGCCGGTAGGGTATAAAACCTTGCTGTATCAAATGGTACAGCCTCAGCATGTGAGTATAAGGACCATGATATTGAAGGTTTAACATATTTAATTTTCTGTCAGCGACCAAGCTGTGGTGATTTAAGCAGTTGTTTGGCTTATACAGGTCTATTTGCTTATGCTGCTTTTAGCACCAATGATGATCTACTAAAACCTTTTGTTTGTGGGGGTACCACATAAGAACTTATCTCCTAATAGCAGCAGTTTTGCTATGTTTATGTCGTGCTTTGGTACATGAGGACTGTCATGTCTCTGCTGATTAAAATTCTCCTGAATGCAAGGCTTCCAGAGCTGTAAATAGAGAAAGGTTAAGGCCAGATCTTCCAGCTCAGATGAAGTTGCTTCATCGTTTATTATTGCTCAGTTACAATCAAATTATTGATGTTCTCAGCATTTCTGGGGCTACTGCATGATACAAGCCACACAAGTGAGATAGCAGGAAACAAGGGAAAAATAATAATGTAGAGAAGAATAGAGCTCTTAGCACCTGCATGCACAACCATATGGGAAATAAAGCCAGAATGGTGCAGCAAAACTATGCCTATTTTTTTCTCTTTCCTTTTTTTCTTGCATGATTTGAAATTTCTTTGCATGGGAAATGAGAATAAATAAAGTTAAACATTCTCAGGAATGTCAAAGTTCAGCTTTTTTCCCTTAAGCACATAAAATATTAAGAATGCTCAGCAAAAGCCAATAGGGATGCTGCTTAGATAAGAAGATGAAAAATTAATTTTAATGCACAAAGGACTAAATAATACACTTATTTCACAACCTCAATCAATTTTAATATTTTAGACTTTTAAAGTAGTGTTTCTCCAGTAGTATTTTAAAAGTTGCTTGTGTCTTTTTTTCTTAACACTCTAAGTTGTTCTATTCCTCTCTTAGTCTCTCTTGTTCTTATTCTTCCTTTCCAAAACACACAGCTTTAGGTGAATTTTCTTCTTGGTACTATCACTAAATGGTGATTAATGTTTTTTTCTCTTTCATAGTGTGGTATTTCTTCTTTATTCCGCTCACCTGTGAGAATAAAGGTTTCTTGCAAATAAACAGAAGGCAAATCCAGTGCACTGAAAACACTCATCTTCAACAACAGCCCAGCTAAGTTGCAGTGGAAGATTGCATAGACATAGCCAGAGTACCTCTCAATTAATAACTTTGAAAAAATAATCTCTAGGAACCAAGTTTTCAGTGCAGGCTGTAAAAATGCATCCAGGAGCTCAGGTGAATAAATGCATCTAGGCCAAATGTCTCCATGACTTTGTGACTGTATTATCGTTACTGTCTGAATTATGTAGTTTAAACCTATCTTATATATAGCTGCATGGGTGAGTTGCTCCATTAAAATACAATCTAGACATGCTTGTAGAAGAAATTCTTATCTTCCAATTAAACAAAAACAAAGCAGATAAGATACTAGAGGAAACTGATTTGTACAATGGTAATCACACCCAGAAATGGCCTTAGGAAAAAGGCAAAGCAGCTACAAAAAAAAAAAAAAACCCACCCTAAAACCTACAAGCTTTGTGCCTATTTCTAGGTGGATCCCTAAAGATCAAGAAATCTTCTTTTACTGCTAGCACTGCTTCTATTGGGTGCTTCAGAAAAAGAACTCATTATAGTCATTAACTGCTCAGCTATCAGTGAAAAATATTGTCTGCCTTACGCCTCCATTTAGGCATTTATCTCCACCACCACATACCTGACTCATTTTGTAACAGAGCTAGCGACAGGTAAGCCATTTCCCCTGCATTTCCCCCATAATTTGATTTGAAAGCAGCACAGATTTAAGTTGATGTGAAAAGAAAGCTCTCTGAAACTATATTCATCTTAAGTAATGTAATACTTTCTTTATTTATGCCTAATAACCTTAGACATAACTGGGTAATATCTAAAGAGAGCACTGCACGCTAGAAATATGTCCATGTGTGCTATAGACAAATATACCAGCCTTTACCAATCATAGAATAGTTAGGGTTGGAAAGGACCTTAAGGGTTAGGGTTAGGGATATTGAGTTCCAACCCCCCTGCCATGCGCAGAGACACCTCGCTCTAAAGCATATTACCCAAGGCCTTGTCCAGCTTAGCCTCGAACACTGCTAGGGATGGAACATTCACAAGCTCATTGGACAGCCTATTCCAGTGCCTCAGGACCCTAACAGGAAAGAATTTCCTCCTTATATCCAATCTAAACTTCCCCTGTTTAAGTTTTAACCCACTACCCGTTGTCCTATCACTACAGTCCCTAATGAAGAGTCCCTCCCCAGCATCCCTATAGGCCCCCTTCAGATACTGGAAGGCTGCTATGAGGTCTCCACGCAGCCTTCTCTTCTCCAAGCTGAACAATCCCAACTTTCTCATCCTATCTTCATATGGGAGGTGCTCCAGCGCCCTGATCATTCTCGTGGACCTCCTCTGGACTTGTTCCAACAGATCCATGTCCTTTTTATGTTGAGGACACCAGAAGTGTACACAATACTCAAAGTGAGGTCTCACGAGAGCAGAATAGAGGGGCAGGATCACCTCCTTCGACCTGCTGGTCACAGTCCTTTTGATGCAGCCCAGGATACAGTTTGCTTTCTGGGCTGCAAGCGCACACTGAAGCTGGCTCATGTTCATCTCTCATCGACCAGCACCCCCAAGTCCTTCTCCGCAGGGCTGCTCTGAATCTCTTCTCTGCCCAACCTGTAGCTGTGTCTGGGATTGCTCCGACCCAGGTGTAGGACCTTGCACTTGGCATGGTTAAACTTCATGAGGTTGGCATCAGCCCACCTCACAAGCGTGTCAAGGTCCCTCTGGATGGCATTCCTTCCCTCCAGCGTATCAACCGAACCACACAGCTTGGTGTCATCATCAAACTTGCGGAGGGCACATTCAATCCCACTGCCCATGTCAGCGACGAAACTGTTAAACAAGACCGGTCCCAACACTGATCCCTGAGGGACATAACTCGTAACTGGTCTCCAGCTGGACATTGAGCCATTGACCACAACTCTTTGTGTGTGACCATCCAGCCAGTTCTTTATCCACCGAGTGGTCCATTCATCAAATTGATGTCTCTCCAATTTAGAGACAAGGATGTCGTGTGGGACAGTGTTGAACGCTTTACACAAATCCAGGTAGATGACATCAACTACTTTACCGCTCTCCATCAGTTCTGTAGCCCCATCATAGAAGGCCACCAAATTGGTCAGGCATGATATCCCCTTAGTGAAGCCATGCTGGCTGTCACCAAGCACCTTGTTGTTTTTCATGTGCCTTAGCATGCCTTCCAGGAGAATCTGCTCCAAGATTTTGCCAGGCACAGAGGTGAGACTGACTGGTCTGTAATTGCCTGGGTCATCCATTTTCCCCTTCTTGAAAATGGGGGTTATATGTCCCTTTTCCAGTTGTCGGGTCCTTCACCTGACTGCCATGATTTTTCAAATATGATGGCCAGCGGCTTAGCAACTTCATTCGTCATCTCCTTCAGGACACACGGATGGATTTCATCAGGACCCATGGACTTGTGCACGTTCAGACTTTTAAGATGGTCTCGAACCAATTCCTCTCCTACAGTGGGCCCAAGGTCTTCATTCTCACAGTCCCTGCATCTGCCTTCCAAGACTTGGGTGGTGCGGTCAGAGCCTTTGCTAGAGAAGACCGAGGCAAAGAAGTCATTCAGAACCTCAGCCTTCTCCAAATCCTGTGTAGCTAGTTCACCTGAGAGCTTCCTGAGGGGGCCTACGTTCTCCCTAATCTGTTTTTTATTTGCTATGTACCTGTAGAATCCCTTCCTGTTATCCTTAATATCCCTAGCCAAGTTTAATTCTAACTGGGCCTTCGCTTTCCTAACCTGGTCCCTAGCTTCCCGGACAACAACCCTGTACTCTTCCCAGGCCACCTGTCCTTACTTCCACTTTCTATAAAACTCTTTGTTCATTTGAATTTTCCTCAGGAGCTCCTTATCCATCCAAGGAGGTCTCCTGGCCCTCCTGCTGCACTTCCTTCTAGTTGGGATGCAACACTCCTGAGCTTGTAGCAGGTGATCCTTGAAGACCAACCAAGAGTCTTGAGCCCCCCTGCCCTCTAGGGCTATATCCCATGGAACCTTACTAAGCAGGTTCCTGAAGAGGCCAAAGTCTGCTTTTTTGAAGTCTAGGGCAGTGAGCTTGCTGCACACTCTTCTCACTATCCTAAGAATCTCAAATTCAACCATCTCGTGGTCGCTGCATCCAAGGCTGCCCCGCAGTGACACATTTCCAACGAGCCCTTCCCTGTTGGTGAGCACAAGGTCAAGCATGGCACCTCTCCTTGTCGGTTCCTCTATTACTTGCAGAAGGAAGTTGTCTTCCACACAATCGAGGAGCCTGCTGGATTGCTTGTGCTGGGCCGTACCGTCATTCCAACAGATGTCAGGGTGGCTGAAGTCACCCATGAGAATGAGGGCCTGTGAGCGTGAGGCTTTTCCTATCTGCCTATAGAGTGCTTCATCCACAGATTCCTCTTGATCATGTGGTCTATAACATACCTCCACAGTAATGTCTCCCATCGCTGTTTTCCCTTTAACCCTGACCCACAAGCTCTCTGTTATCTGCTCACCTGTCCCCAGACAGAGTTCCATACACTCCAGCCTATCCCCAACATGAAAGGCAAGTCCTCCTCCGCACCTGCCAGGCCTGTCTTTTCTAAAGAGCCTGTAACCTTCCATTCCAACACTCTAGTCATAGGAGCCATCCCATCATGTTTCTGTGATGCCTATAATGTCATACCCCCGTAGATGAGCACACATCTCTAATTCCTCTTGTTTGTTCCCCATGCTATGGGCATTTGTATAGAGGCATCTGAGCCGAGCTCCAAATGAAGCCAGCTCATTGGCTGGAGCAGCCGGAATATCTCTGCATTGGTCCAAGCATTTATTATAGGTGCTGGCAACTGACTGGGTGTGTTGGGATGGAATGATGCCCGCTCTCCCAACACATCTAGTTTAAAGCCTCCTTGACCAGTCTGGCAAGCCTCCTACCAAAACTGCTGAGACCAGCTCCACCAGCCCCCTCTAGACCTGGCCTACAAACTTGGGTCCCACGTCGAGACACCCAAACCCCTGACTGTGACACCACCCTTTTAACTGTTTATTAACCTGGCTAATCCTCCTAGTTTTTCTCAATTCCTCTCCTGTATCCTGGAGAATAGATGAGAACACAATCTGAGCTCCAGAGCCCTTAACCACCTCTCCCAGGGCTCTGTAGTCCTTCTTTATGCTCCCCAGGGTACTACTATCTATATCACTAGCACCCACATGTATCACCAGACGTGGGTAATAGTCCGTGAGGCTTACCAGATCAGGTAGCCTCTCTGCAACATACCTGATCCGTGCCCCTGGTAGGAAACACACCTCCCTTGAGACCGGGTCAGGCCAACAGACGAGTGCTTCTGTCCCTTTCAAAGTAGAATCCCCTACCACTGTGACCTGCCACTTTTTCCTGGCAGCACCAGTTGAAATCTTCTTTACTAGTGCATCAACAGGCTGGTTTTGGCGCAAGTGCATTTCCTCATGAGCTCCCTGCCGGACAGCAAAGCTGTTCAGCATGGGGGCAACAGGTTCAGGAGGAAGTCCCTTGCTCTTAATTGTCCTTTTCCTCCTTTTTTTGTTGTTTTGTCACCAATTCCCAGCTTCGAGAGCTAACAACCTCCTTCTTTCCTGCATGAGCTACAGGGGAAGCTTGAGAACTCTGCACAGTTTGGGCACGGAGCAAGCATTCCTGTTCTCTCTCAGCTTCCCTGACGTCTTGTATCCTATTAATAGATTCCCACAGCTCAGCCCCCTGCTGCAGGAGAACCTCCACCAGGGAGCACCCATTGCAGTCCTGCACATTGCGTACCTTTCCCTCAGCAGACCAGTGCAGGCACTCTCTACACCCCGAAGTCTGCACTGCAGCCTCCCCTCTCATCGGCTCTGTCTGAGTGCCTACGGTGCCCACCCCCGGGGCAGCCAGAGCAGAGCTCCCAGACCAGGCCCTGGTCATGCGACGAGTGCTCACAATCCCGCTCATATGCCCGCGTGAGCTGCCTTGCAAACTGTCTCGACCTGATCTGTTTGCCCCCGCTCCTGGTCCCTCGCGCTCCCTGGGGCAGGTTTTTAACCAACCAGGGCTAGGGTCGTTCCTCCTGGCTCCGCCCCCTGTGAGTCCCTGCTCGCGTCAGCTGAGCTGCCGGCCCCTGGACAGGTCCTGTCGAGGACTTGAGGCTCCCTCGGTGGCTCTTGTCGCTCTGAGTTGAGGCTCCTGGACACTGATCTCCCCAGCTCCAGTGTTGAAGGCGTCGGCTCTTGAGCTACTCACCTCAGCAATCACATTTTCTGTTATATGAGATTTCCTAATTATCAAACCATCCTAGCACTTGGAGAAAGAAAAGATTGACTAATACTGTCTGTAACATCATGGCATATAGAGCTGGTATTTTATTTTGGTTTATCTTATTTTGCTTAATTTTTTAAAAAACTTGATTCACAACAGCTCATTAATTTAGAATCATGTTCAACCAGAGAGAGATTTAGGAAAATACTAATATTTCTGATTATGTGTAACTTTTTTAAAAAACGCAGCAGTACTGGTGACTATGGTCACTTCCACGGGAAAAATTTCTTGAATGTAGAAAAGTGTAGAACAAGCTAACATACCCTACAACAGCAGCAAATGGTATCTCCCAAACATAATCCGGTCTTCCATTATTTGCTTCTCCTTGTTGACACATTCTCATCAAAATAGGAGGAGTCCATTTACAAGTGCCATCCAGGCTTTTTGTTTAATTAAATGTTTAATAACCGATGATGTTTCTGGAATTTCACAAACTATTCTACCTAATGATTCTTCTATATACTTGCAAATTTTTAATTGCAACAAAGTCCTTTTTTGTTGTCCAGCACTTGAACAGTTTTTAACATTGTCTTTTAATTTCTTATTGTACATTTTCTTTCTTCCCCCCCTTTTTTTTTTTCTCTGATATTAAGGTGTCTGAGCCTGTTAGTGACGTCCTAAGAACAAACCTCTTAACAAGGCAGCAATTTATGAAACCGAGCTCTCTGAAGTGTTAGCATCATATGAATTCTGGTAAAAATGTATCTCTGCTCCAGAGAGGCTAGCTCAGACATATAGAAGATGGATATGTAAGAAATGAGGCTAGAGATAAAATGATCTGATGAAAAATGCTTGTATGTTTTTCTATTGAAAAATAAGGTTTCATTATATTCAAACTTGTATGTAGGTACTGTCCATTTTGATGATCTTTCTGGTTTTGGAAAACAATAATTTGGAAAGGAATAAAATGTATCTTTTAAAGTCGCAGTTCAGATCTTACCCTTTCCTTTCTAATCGGCATTTGAATTAGAGTAGAATTTGAGTGGCATTTCAATTTATGATGCCAATTTGATACAAAATTTATGCTTCACATCCACTTTTCAACATGAAACATTTCATTTCAAATCAACGTTTTGATACCATGTTTCATTTTATCCTGTCAAAACATTTTGTTTTAATTGAAAATAAAACTACCTCACTCTTTTGTATCCATTTCTTTCTGAATCTTAGCTCTTTATCATTCCAATCTGATGTATTTGTCAAAAACAGTTGTAATATAATTTTCAAACACACATAAATGATATTTTAACTAATACAATTTATTTTTTAAATTAAATAAAATTTTTAAATTTTGAAGAGAAATTTGAAATGTACAAAAGCTATCTTTGTATAACTACATCTCTTCCTAAATTAATATTTCATTTCCTTTTGATGAATACTGAATAAATTAGACAGGTTTATACACATGGTGCACATTTCACAATGAATTGGCTTTTAGATGCCAGCATGATCTTAAAGTATTGTGAAAAAGTCCTCTAAAATCTTTGAAAATAAGAAATTTTTAAAATAAGTATAATAATAATAATGTAGTGAATTATTTGCATAGCCAATAAACCAGAAAAAGTAAATATTTAGGATTGAATTAGAAGCAAAGAGACTTTTAGTATTAATGTTATTTATGTACTTACTGGAGTCTGAATGACATTACAATTGATATTTTTTAAATCCATTTCAGTTCTACATACAGTTTGAATTATGTTTTTTAGAAATATGGAAAATATTGTTTAGTTTTTTCTTTAAACTTAAGTTTTCATTGTTATTTTCCAATTTGTAATTAACTTTTTTAAAAGCACCTTCATGTTAGAGTTCACCAAATATATAATCTCACTGTGAAAATAACAAATTAAAAAAGAAAAAAAAACTAACCAAATTTTTTCAAACACAATTTTCTGAGCAGAGAAAGTAGAAATTATTTTTATTATTAGCCAAACCAATTTGCTCATTTTCTAATAGCAGTGTCTCTAAAATAGGATTAACTATAGGTTGCAGTACTATTTGCTAACTATAGCTGGATAAATTATATATCATAAAGCACAGAAAAATAAAACCAAAATAGCCCTTACTCCTGTTTATCTTTTTTTTCAATTGCTGCAATTACATTCTCCATAAGAGGACCTAATACTGCCCTACACACATATTGTGGACAATATTTTGCACATGAACGATTGCAACTGATAGCTAAATGTTGCCCAGATAAAACCCAAGCCTATTAAAATATTTACAAATCTTAGCTGAAATAAATATACATAATAGACTTAATCCTATTCTGACAGCCATTTTGAGAAGCTCTTTTCTATTTGCACAACGAATTAAAGCAATTATTGTTCATTCTACTGTAAGTCCCAGAGGCTCTATTATGTTACATAGTCTAGAAGGATGCATAAAAATATAGAACTCGTCTTGAAAACTTTATGGTTTGTATAAGGGGAAAACAAAAAAAAAAAAAAAAAAAGAAAGAAAAGAAAAAAAGAAAATACCGGAAAAATTAAGGCCAATGAAAAATGTACAAGCGGTGAACTGATATTCTTACAGCTGCATAGATTTTTGGAATCAGAAAGGAGTCTTTTGGAATCAGTACAGTCTTCAGGCCCAAGACCACAGCTCAGTATTTCAGGATAAATAAAGAAATGAGGCTTCATTAATATTTTCTTAATTTTTAAACTAGAGAGAGTGGGCGACTTTCCAGTCCCAGTGGGGTAGGTGACAGTGAACACATGTTGTTGACTCTGCTTCTCACCTTTGCTAGTCCCACGAACAGGTTTAGTACTCCAAATAAACTAATCTTTAGATCCTAGATTGAGAGCAAGTTGAAATACACACAGGATGAGGACATTGTGTACTGCAGGAATGAACAGACTTGACTGCCTAAACCTACCTTAGAGACTTTCATTTGCTCTGACAAGACTTCTCACACGTGTAACAACAGTGCTTATGTTAGGAGATAGTTGCTAGGCAGCAGTTGTTAGACAGTACGTAGTAGTTGTTGATAGACTATCTGTTCAACAACAGCAGAAAGACATCACAGGATGGCAATTAAACCCTCTAGAAGGTCCCATTTGCTACAACAAAAAGTCAATCATGGCTTCTAAAACTGCATGTGACTTCTAGAAACAGATGCAAGCAGGATCGTTACAGGTAAGTTTATTAGCAGATGGAACAGCTCTAGTCTGGAATAAATATCGTTGAGAGCACTGACAGATCTCCACTGATATCAACATAAGTTGGATTTTTTTAATTTTTGGAATCTTAGAATTTGTTGAATTTCATTAAAAAGAAAATATTTTCAGTTTTCTGCACATAGATATTTAAGATGAATACTGGACATTTTTCACACACAAGATTTCAGAAGATATCAAATCATACAAAAGATATGATGCTGATATGTTTCAATAAACAAATTTTGACATTAAATGTTTGGGGTTTTATTTCAAGGGTTTTTTGTGTAGTTCACTAAAAGAAAATTTAAACAGAAAAAAAAAATCACTTTGCCTTAATCAAAACAGAATATTGAGTTTGGATAGAGACTAAATATTTTTTAACTAATTGCAGGAAAGTTGTTTCAATATTTTTTCCTAATTTGGAACAAGTAGAAATATGTGAAGATGGTGATATTTCCTATAAAGAACATATTTTGATCTTAACTCAGTCTTGTCTTCCAGATGTATGCATCTCTTTGTTAGCTACTGGTATTCCAGGACAGTATTTTCAAACTGAGTTTCTTTACTGTATAAAGCAACTACTGAATTAAGTCTTCGAAGATTTTATGCAATCTGTATGCACAAACCACTGTGCTCCTCACTTTCTTTGTTGTTCCTTCTAGCCTGCCTTCTGCCTTCATGTAATTTGCTAGTCTTGTAAACTCTTATGAAACCTGCCAAATGTTGATTTTTAGTAAGCAGTTCTCTATGTTAATCATATGCAGGTAATCAGTTCTCTTTTCCCCAGAATTTCACCAAAGGGGAAAAAAATAAAGTAAAAAAAAAAGGTAGTTTCATATTGACTTTTTGCTTTGCTTCTTTTGTACTTTTCCATCTCTTCATGCTGCTTATTTTGACTGGCAAGAGAGAAATATACTTCCATTGCGGTATCCTTTAAATTATGACTTTTTTATTTTAACTGATACAATTTTCAACATGTTGTTAAAGTCAAAATGGAAGGATTATTTGTTTACTTATTTATTTATTTATTGTTTTATTAAAAAGGTCTTGAGAAGGGCAGTGCATTCAATTACAGTGAGGCTCCATGTACAGGGCATCATTACTGGAATTTTTACTGCAATCCAACTGTCAGCTCCTGAGTGTAATTTCCTCCTTTCTGATTCATGCAAAGAATTTTTGGAGATAGAGGGATATTTTTAAAACATGATCTTCTTTACATATACTGCAAAAATTAACCTCTGCAGCCTTCTCGCACTCCCTAGTGAAGGACATGTTGAGCTCTCTCTTTCTGCCCCATGCAATATATAAATAGGATATGCCCCACTTAATGGCATGTGATAGAAATGAGCTCCCAAACCTGACTGAATTAAATCAGATACGATAATCTCTGACTACAGCACTGCAGTTTGTTTCTGATGCTCTTTATTTAACACACAACACGAAGAAATGAAAAATGTGTTTTGTTGATCTGGCCTTGTAAATAGTGCAAGAATTGGGAGGAAAAACTAAAAATTTCTTTCTCAAAGATTTGCCTTCCTTTGGGAAAAAAGTCCCAGTTGTTCTTCAGAGTGAGTTTCCAGTTCGTGACTAATATGTGCAAGCTCACTTGTTTACATGGAAGGTAGGTTTCTAAGCTTTTCTTACAGTACCTGGAAGGTCTAGTCAAGGCAGGCATCAATTGCATTTAACTACACAGGTATATCCTGTGGCATTTGAGATGTGTTAGAACATCAGAGCCATCCATGTGGGACTGGTAAATATGATGTAAGACTATGGGAAATCCGTGCTTTTCCAGACCATTAGTTGGAGACCAGATAAGGGTGCCTTTAGGCATCATAATTCTATGTCCTGTACTTTAAAAGCTGAATCAAGTTCCACTGAATGTGTTATTTACAGCTCCTCTGAAAACTCTAGTTCACATGTAGGAGCTTACACAGTATTTTAATTTGGTTTAATCTGTGAATTAAATCTTGGCCCTATAAAAGAAGCATGTCATGTTTGTAATCACTGTGAATTTACACATTTCAATGCTGAATCAAAACTAAGACTAAAAGAATAATTCCCTGAAGGTGACGTTACTTAGGAAGTTATCTAGATAAAATGGTTTTATCTTAGCAAACTTATGAGATGCCTACACTTCAGAAGGATGCTCACAGGTGGTTGTTGCTGGGAAAAAGCAACTAAACAGAAATTTGTTAGTTCAGAGACGCTTTCCATTACCATGAGAGTGTGATCTAGCTGACTGTGGAGCATTGTGCTAAGATCAGTGAATACAGCAGTTCAGCCTCTGAAATGAAGCTGAGGCCATTTTTGGCTAGAGTTCCATTTGAATCAAACCGAGCTGAACTGGAACGCAGATAACCCAGCATCTGGTGGTTTATGGCAGTAGGTCTCACACAGCTTGCAGATCTCCAAAGAACAGGAAGGCTATGCATTGGGTTGAAGGGATTAAGCACAAAAATAGTGTTCCACCAGCTAAATCTCTGTTGCTAAGAAGATCTTTCAGTGTTGATCTCTGCAAGTGTGCCACTGCTCCCCTTCTTTTCAGTGTCATTTTTAAAAGATGTTGGTGTTAAAGCCTGTCAGCATTGTGTCTTAATGCCATCTTTATCAGAGGCACAACAGAAAATAAGACAACTTATGTGGTCATTCTTATATTGATAGTTTGTAACCCAAGTTTGCAGCATTATATCTGAAAACTAACTTTTCCTTAAGTATTTTGTTATCTATTAGTCTTTAGTCTTCCTATCTTTTTTTAGGTATTGTGCAAGTTAATTGATCGTCAATGACCTACAGAACTCATTATATGGATTATAATGCTGTACATTGGATAAAACGAATTAATTATTTCTCTACCAGTATCAACTCCTTGTATTTACAGCGTTTGTCATAATATTATGCTGGACAAGAGACTTCCTACCTTCTCCAAAAAACCTATTTAAAAGACATAATTAAACATGTAAGAAACATGTTAAATCACTGAATTTCCACTATACACTAATGTAGTACAAACTATCCATGCAAACAGATATTTGGGCAAATTGTCTGCTGGTACAGCTTCATTGGCTTTAATCAGTAAAGACCTCAGCTGAGGTTTCCCAAGGGAAGATGCTGGATTTTAAAATTATGCTGTATTTGAATTTGCCCAAGAAGCCATGATGAATTAAATCTATATTCAAACATATTGAAGATTTTCTCTGTTGTTCATATGCCTGTGCATTTTAGGCCATTTCTTTAAAAAAAAAAAAATAAAAGTTGAAGCAGAACATTTTTACTTTGCTGTTTCCACAACTTGAATTCATGGTAATATCCATTTGTTAATACTTAAATTATGACCATTTTGGAGTCGGATGCCCAGTAACAAGGAAGCATTATACTGGGAGAAATGAATGTGAAACATAAAAACATCTTCCCCTTCCCCATGAAGGAATAAAAACCCTTCTTATGCTTCTCACTTCCTTCCTAAGCCCGCCCCCCAAAAAATGGAACAAAACAAAAACCTATTAATATATAGGGAAAATTTTCCTTCACTAATGATATTCGATTGTTCTAAGAAGAAAAAAAATGTTACTAAGTATAATGAGATGCCAAATACAAAAAAGCCATGCTGCTCATCTCTAAGCCCTTCTGTTCCTTGAAGTGAAAACTCATTTTAAGAAGATTATGCTGCATATATTAGAAGATGGGCTGATATTCTGCATTCATACTCTACTGGGGCTTTGGCAGTAAAAGAGAGAGAGGAAGAGAAGGAAAACAACAAAGCTAAAAAACAACATTTGTTCCTATTTACCTAATATACTAACATGAGGCATAAGTCTCTTTTCATTCATTTAGGCTTGAATATATATAAAATCTGATGGATTCTTCAGCTGAAAAGGAGTCATATAGTATTTTTGATTAGCAGGGAAGCTACAAAGGGGAATTAGGTGGTATTTGAATGAATTCCAAATTCAACATGAGCTACACAAATTTTCTAGTTTCAGGGAAACAAAAAACTTTTAAAAATTCCTTTGGTTAGAGAAGAAGGGCTCAGATTCCCCACAAAATACTTCCAGAGTCGTAAAAATGCAAGATGGTTTAAGTCTTTTACTGCATGAGGGGCAGGGAATATATCTCCAAAGAATGAGTAGCTGAATGTGAGCTCCTTAATGAATTTATAATGAACAAAACCTTTTTGATTCATACCCAAGGAAGATATTGCTGGGGTTGGTGTTAAAATTTTAAATAAGAAATTATGGTACTGTTCTCCACCTTAATTATCTCTTAATAATATTTTTTGCCATGGGAATTGACTGTAAATTTTTAATCTAATAATTTTTTTAAGATTAAAAACTGTACATGTGAGATTTTTCATTAATTTTTGAATGTTTATTATGTCAGGTTAGGACTATGTTTATTTGTCTGTAGTTGTAAATGCAAGACTTGCTTTATCCAGATCTCTTTCCTAGACCCATCTAATTTATTTTTCCAGAAGAATTAATACAAAATTATGTCACTGACCTCATGTTATATTGAACTAATATTAAGGTCCTGCTGTGAGTGAAGGGTTGGGCCAGATGACCTCTCACCCCTCTAACATAAATTATTTTGCTTTGGCAGTTATTTTGCCTAAAGACTTGTCACCTATTTTATTTCGTTTCATTATTTCTTTTCCTTTCATTTCATTAGCATCAGTAGCAGTGTTCTGGGAAGAAACAAGGGCCTGATCCTGAATAATTACATTTTGAATGATTTTTGCATTGTGCATGAGAAGAATTAATTTGAGTAGCAACTGGACAAAAATAAATTGGACATGTTTCTATATTACATTTTCCACATTTTGTAAAACTGAAACATAACTTTTTGTTTCTCTCAAAAAAGAAGATTCACTATAATAAACTTACATACACCCCCCCCCCCCTTAGATATATATGTGGGGTTTTTTAATATATTTCAATGAATCGTAGAATGGTTAGGGTTAGTAAGGACCTTATATATTATATATCTATATCTATACACATACAGACAGATACATACATGTGCACAGCCTGAGATAAAGCAAACACATTTTAGGTGCAAAGAAGTTATATATTAAAAAAACCAAGTACTTAAAGGCTTTAGGGTCCAATTTAATTTTCATTTGTGTCTTTCATGCTTAAAAATCTCATTTTAATTGAAATACAGGGATTTAAACGTCTGATTATTAGGCTACCACTGAAAATTGAATTTAGGCTTCTACATTATTTATGAATTTTGAAAAACAAAACAAAACCAAACCCTTCAGCCCTTTAAAATGTGCATATGTTTATATAAGTTAAAAAGATTTCAAATGAAGCTCTTCCATTATTAAACATAAATGCTTTGAGTATACCTGATTAATGAAATGAGAACAAAAAAGGAAAAAGGAATATTTTAAATTTTAACCTAATCAAAATACATTGATTTTTAAAGAAAAGTTTTAAACTGAGTTTTCTGAGTATTAAGAAATTAATTGAAATTAGTGTTCATTTTATAATGTATTGAGACAAGACAGAATATATGTATATTTGGTTTTGCTGAGTGACTTTTGTCCATGGTACCCATCTACATACTCCAAACCTATGGTGTCAGAGCTAAGGCTTGGAATGCAGTTCATGAAAGTTGAGCAGACTGGAAAAGACACAATCTATCTTATGTTTTATGCATACCTATAGGTCGATAATGTAATTTATCATTACAGCATACTGGCATGTAGACAGAGCCCGAGAGAGGACCACAGGGCTATAAGCCGATGGGAAGTACAAACAAATGACAGTCCAGCGCTGCAGTGCTTCTATTTGGTAGCAATTATCAGTTTGTGAGTAACTACTGGAAAAGCTGTGGAAGAAATGACCTAATGACCACAGGTGATGCTTAGAGACCTCTGCAAGTTCTGTGGAATAATACTGAAAAAATCTCGCTAGCTATGGGACAACATCAATTATTCTGAACTAAGTATTAGTAAAAAAAAAAAAAAAAAAACCAAACAAAAAAACCCACCAAAAAAACCCAAAACCAAAAACTGTTTCAAAGCTTCTGTGTATTACTTCAATGACATTACACAATGTCAAGAAACATTTGAAAATTAACACAAGAAACAAGTTTCCAAATTAATGAGACTTTATTGAATATTTTGTTTATTTATGGCTGCCACCTCAAATGTTAATCAGATAAATCAGTTGATGTTTTCCCATGGAAGTAATAATAAAAATACTCAGGCTACATTACCTAATGTGCCACACATATGAAGAAATGAATCATTGCAATCACCTGTGTAGAAAAATAGTGTATCCACCTCTTGCAAACCTTACTGCACATAAAGGCTAAGTTGCAGTGAGTGTCAGCCATCCTGATCACAATTCAAGGCTGGGTTCAGGTTTTTTGGGAGGTTGAGAGGAAGAAGAAATGCTTTCCAGTGCCTTACTGGCTCCTTGATTACAGATGCCAGAAAACCTGCATTCTGCAAGCCAAGCCCTAGTGAGTTTGGAAGAGAAAAGGTAAGACACACTTAAGTAAACTGAGCAGTGGAGGAGGATTTGTAGGAGGTCACACGATGCGGTGGCATCAGAACTGATCAGTTTAATAATTACTTTCCCATGAACATTCCTCCAAGGGATAGCTTTGTAAATATTGCTCCACAGAGTGCCCTTAGGTGTTCTCCAGAAACAGTCCTAAAATTGCAAGATTGAGATCATCTTTTTTGAGCTGATATTCCCTGCTTATTGCGTCCCAGGCTGTTACCCCTTAAGAGAAGCATGGGATGTTATTCTAGGTTTCTCTTGGCTAGGTATTTCCTCAGCCAGACTGTGACTGCAATTTCTTATGTGGAAGAATTCACTTTTCAAGGAGAGTTTATAAAAGAGGAAGAAATCTTAAACTGAGTTGCTGGAGGAAGGAAAGATTGAAGCAATCTAGAAGTCTTTCCTTTGGGAGGGTCTAAATAGATTCAAATGACAGGTTATAACAGGAAAATTACATTTATATACTTAGAAAAGGTTTGTTTTGTTACGGTAACATTGGTCATGACATCATGCAGTCTAGCTGTCACACACAGGATACAAGAATAAGCTACCACGCATCTTGAGAAACACAACTGTTGTGTGTGCCTTGGTCTTCTACTCTCTAAGATCTATCCTATTGAGCTGGATTTCTGAATAACTGAAGAAGGGATTGGTTCTGATGTTATAACAACAAGGGTATGGTTCTTGTCTTACTTTCATGCTGACCAAGTCTGTGTTTGCCTTACTTTCACCATCTTATGCATTTAAACAGTAAGACTTTGACTGAAGTTCAAATTTGGCTGAGATCTGGGAGCAGAGCTGTCTTTGACTTTTTAAATGACTTGCAATGACTGCAAAGAAAGTCAAATTTAGGTAGTTCAATTAAGTGCCTAAACTAGGATAACATGAATCTACTCCTTAAAGATTGTGATTGTCCCTTGAAGAGTGACTAGCACAAAGAAAAAGGGCTGAGTAAAACTGTAATACAAAATAATATGTAATAACAAGCTGCATAACGATAAGTGAAGTTGTTCATTGCAAATCAAGCCAAATGACATCTCTCACCCACGAAGCTTGATTTATTTCTTTTTTCTTGGCATGGTTTATGGCATGTGCTAGCACTGTTATCCGCGCATTATAAATATTTATTTATGTATTTATATTTTATGCTTTTACAGGCCAGTAAAAACAAACAACTGAACAAGTTTACAGGCAGTTAATTTGGTGTTTAATGGAAATAATAGTCTGCAAATGTCCTGCTTTGTGAGAACACTGAGCTTCTCAAGGGAACCATTTATAGCAATCGAGTTTTTTCCCTCTGGGTGCTATGAACCCAGTCTTCGAGTCCCTTTTTTATTCTTTGTAAAACAACGGAAGCAGCAAAATCCTGTCAATGATACTGAAAGTTCTCAGCAACTCTTCCTTTCAATGATGCAATTGTTGTATCATGGTAAAAAAAAATGATAAACAGCATTTTGTTATCATGATCTTAGATGGAGTAATTCAGGCTTTGTTCTGACATGAAATAATACTTACAAATTCTCCTTTGCTTTCCCCCTTTTCTAAAATAAATGTTACAGAAAACAGAAAGGAAGAAGAGGAAAAAAAATTGGAAAAAAAAAAAAAAAAAGAAAAAGAGGAATGCAAATACAAAAACCAGAGTACTTCCAGAAAATATAAACTGAAGAAATGTCAGTGCTGATTTGTTTCTTTGCTCTCTTTAATTGTAGTTTGCAGAAAATAAGAACACTAAGGAACATTAGATTTTGTATAGAACACAATAAGAAAAAAATAAAAATAACCAAACAAAAACCCCAGCAATGTTCAACATTTTCATATTCAAAAAAGCATTTTTTTGTACCCAGGGTGTCACATGGTCTAACTGTCTCTATATTACAATTTCACAACCACAAAGGGTTTTATTTCACTGAAAGATCACACCTAATGGGGGTAGTTTCCTGTTTATCTTGAAGCAAAAATCAGCTATTCAGCATGGCAAGACAAGCATGGCTGAGGAGAGTGGATGGCTGGGAACAGCAGCATTGTGGGTTCCTGCCTTTGCTGGAGGTGAAGTGTCTTGTTTAAGCCTTGACCATCCTCAGTAAATCAAGGAAAAAGCAAACACACACACACACACACACACACACACACACACACACACACAAAAAAAACCAAAAAAACCCCCAAAACCCAAATCTTTTTCTCATTTCTGTTTTGAGGAGTATAAATGATCATTAAATCCCCTGTGAGGGAAATCTGTACAGCAAGTTTCTAGCCGCTGCAGTCATCAACTTGTCCCACAGTGAGCAATTTTATCATAACTCTTCATCAGCAAATTTCCTTAAGTAAGCTTTTTGTTGTTGTTGTTTTTGGTTTGTTCTGATTTACCTGTGATGGGTTTGGATTTTTTAGGGGTTTTGTGTGTTTGGGTTTGTGTTTGTTGTTTTTTTTTTTTTTTCCTCTTTTGTGAGTTTTTGTTTTAAAGATAGAGGCTATTTTTTAATTATTTATTTTATTTTATATAGTAATAAAAGAGAAAGAACACCCTCATTGAACAGCCCATTGCTTTTTCTCACCTCCTTTAAGCAGTTCAGAATTCAGCTTTCATTCTGATGGTGGCTTAATGGCACTTGATTAAGGAAAGTAACTAATCACAGTGGAAATGCAGCCTTGCAAAATTAAAAAAAAAAACAAAACAACAGCCACATTGTTTTAGGGTTCAGTTAATATACATTCATTTATCATCTTTATAAGAGATGTACAGGGCAATGATGAATAATCCCTGGCTTCCAATCAGAAAATGCAAATTATTCTTCCATTTCTTTTTTTCCTCTTCTTTTTTTCTTTTTCTTTTTCTTTTTTTTTTTTTCCTGATGAATAATGCATGCTAGTAAATTTGACGGGGGAAGAAAAAAAAAAGTGGTGCCAAAAATCTGACAGGATATAATGACAAGCAAGAAATGTAATGCGATATGTTACCAGAAAAACCTCTGAACGAGAAGTTAAATGCTGCATTTCCTTCAGTCACTATTACATCATCAACCTTGAACTTAGGGTAGTCTGCAAAGTACTGCAAAATACGATCCAGAGAATGGGAGAGGAAAAGCTCTCCATGGGAAATAAAATAGATAAAATCCAACTCTTAATTTTGGAGGGATTTGTTTTGATTTGTTTTATTTTCTTTTGTACTGGGGCCCAGTACCCAAAGAGACAAATCTGCACTCTTGGTGCATTACAGAGCTCTTAGGTTCGCTGAACTGGTCAAGCTCCCAGCCTTCCTCCAGCATGGACTGGGGTAGATTCAATTGGTTGGGATTTTACCTTAGACCATGTCTTAAAAAAATTAAACTTGCATGGCTGAATTTAGGTTACAGCTTCATCCTGCTGTAACACACATGAGTCAGCTCTAATGAAACCACCTGAATAATCACAGTTTAAACATACCACATAAAGGTCTCAGTGAAAGATGCATAGCTATGCATGTACACAGAGAACTATATAGCAAAGTCTTATGCATTTTACTGAAATCTTGAAACTCAGTGAAGTATTATTCCTCTTCAGATCCTGCTACTTATGTTTGAAATTTTTACTTTAAGCCCTAGTACTGGCATTTCATAAAGTGCATAGAGAAAGTGTTGTTAATATTTTGGTTACCTCTTTTGCTCTCTGGTTTTTGATTTTTTTTTCTTTTCTTTTTTTTTTCCTCTTGCTTTGTTTTCTTATTATTATTTCCCCAGCTGCTTAAAATCTTAAGTATCAAAGGTTATAAAAACTTTAGACTACAGTGCCTGTGCCTGTTGCTGTTGTAGTTACAGTGTTTGAACCCAAAATTACATCTTATAAGGAAATCTAAGTTTATCCACAAAGTCATTAGATTGAAGGTTACCTCCATCTGTGTTCTCTAAATGACAGGAGAACTTCTACAAACAGATTAAACAAGAGGAACCAGAATGCAGATTTTTAAGCTCTTATTATTAACCTTAGCATGGCAACCTGCAACCACTTTTTTATTTTTTCTAAAGCCAGACTTATTTTGAAATGCCCTGATTTAAAGACTTAAGCTGCTCAGTTCCTCTGTGCCATTTTCTATCTGAAGGAATCTTTCTGAATTTGGTTTACTGGAGACAGTGGAGCAATATGTTATAGCAATCAAGAAAACTGTTTACTTTGTCTTTTCTTAAACAAACCTTAAATAAAAGTTAGATTCAAGATGAAGTTACATAAAGTCCTTGAAATTTTTAGGCTTTTTTTTTTTTTCTTTTTACTGTAGGCTCTTAACTGTTTCAAAACTGAAGCTTTGAGTTTTGATTTTGAATAGGTAAAATAAATTAACCATGCCAAATGAAAAGATAGGAAAAAAAATGGACAAAAGATTTCAGGAAGAACTGAATGTTTAGCTTAGTAATAATAATTTGGCCTAAATAGCTTATGTATGCACATCTCATTTTTCTTACAAAACAGAAAAATAAAGTCTGTTTATTGCATTTCAGTCTACACTGATTCTCCTTCAGGGCTTTTAGTTTTGGGTGTTGTTTTTCTTGTTTTTATTTGAGGGTGTAACTTTTGCCAACTCCCCCTCCTATTTAAAGAATTATAATTGAAGCATTTTCTTTTCATTTAAATTTTTTTTTGTTGTTAAAAATACCCCACACCTACCCCCCCCCCCAAAAAAAAAACAAAACCCTTTTGTTTTTCTGAGAAATTGGGCTGGTTTATTACTTATCTTTGAAATCTACATATAATTTGCTTCCAGTCATTCAGAAAAGTGTTTGTGTTGAGGAATACAACAACCCATAAAAATATAAAAGTCAACTGCAGTCACAAAAGCAAAGCTACATAGAGAAATTATTTGCAAATAACCCAACCCAAACAATTCCCTAAAAAATCTATACATAAAAAGCTTTACTGAAGTGTTTTGGTCATCCAGACAGCACCAAAAAATGCTTCTTGGATTTTGAGCACTTACAGGTAATTGTGGAAAGATTTCATACTAGTTAAGCATACTGGAAGAGTTTTAAAGAAAATGGGAAAATCAGATTGGATTTCAAAAGGATTTGGATTACTACACTTCTGTAAATTTCTGTTAACTTTCAGAGCTCTTACTATAGATCTGTGAACATGTCAGACTGATGTATAAGCATTTGCACCTTAAAACCAAAACCATCTCAGCAACTACTTGAAGTATTCTTCCTACTGGAATGTTCCAGCACCAGACCTAGAATGTAATTGTATCTTACTCCCTATTATTTTTCCTGATAGCCACCAGCACTGCTAGAAGAAATATCACAGTTTATGTGTTCTTTACAGTTTATCGGAATAATTTCCAATTCCACTGCTAAAGGACTATTCTTTCAGTAATGAACAGATGGTTAGAGTTTCTTCTGATGACCAAGTTGCACCCACTTTTTTACAAACAAGTGCACGTTCAAGGCATAATCATTAAGATGCTTATTTCTAAACACATGCTGTTTCCAAAGCTAAGTTTTCTTCTCCTTTTGGTAACAAGTTTGAAACTATAATTTAAATTTTTTGACTTCTGCATTGTGTTTTCATCTTCCTTTTTTCTATCCCCAAGACCACCACAAATCCCTGGCAACTATTGCTTAAGTAAAAAAATATTTAATGAATGGATAAAGGCTAAGATCAGATTAAAGACAGCAAAATGTCATTTGGCATACCTTTAAAAAATCAAGAAATAGAGGCAGGATGGCACCTCTTATTGTGTTAGAAGCCAAAATATGTTTATTGTCCAGATGTAATTTCAGTTTTATTGCCCAGATCACAGGTCATTGGTTAGCAGATGCTGGGCAGGGAATCTGGCCGGTCAGCTAATAGCTTCCCCACTGCTGAAATTAACTAACAGTCAAAAGGTTTAATAGCCAAAGGTCACAATAGGCTGTTTGAAGAGTCAGTAGGAATCCAGCTGATAAATTATCTTCTTCTGTTCTGGGAGAAATGCTGTCTCACCTCCCTCCGCGATATAAAATGAGAATTAGAAAAGTAAACTCTTACTCCAGGCCAAAAAGTTGATTTTCACAGCTTGCTAACATCTTCCAAGGAGTGCACTTCCTGTCCTAGACTATTCCCTGTGCTGTTGCTGCCAATTTTAAAACCAAACCTGATAAAATTAGTAAGAGGAGCAAAAGCACCGATAAATGCATTAAGAGCGAGTGGAGATTCTGGTGTTCATTTTTCATAAAAGAATTAGAGAATATCAAAGAGAAGATACCATACAAATGTGCAGAATCCTTGTAATACTCAATTTTATGTTTACATTTCAGTTATTCTCTTAATATACCACAACAGGGTAGAAAAAAACCCTACTGGAGTTAATATTAGAGTCCTCAAAAAGACTCTGAATTTACCATAAATTATACCAACCCATCAGTCTTGATCTAATTGCTAGAGACACATAGATATATATTTTATCATGTCCCCTCTTAATTTCATAATTCCCATCCAAAATGTCAAGAAAAGGACAACATCCAGCCTTGATAAGTTGCTACTGTTTTCAGTAAAAAATGACCATTAATGAGCAATGAATGTTTTATGCTTATTAAAATTACCTTTTTTTATCTCTAACTTTTCCCTGAGGTAGACAAAAGCTTATTTTGCATAGCCTTAAACATGCATGGCCTTATGAAACATCAAGGTCTGAAAAAAGTATTAACATTATGAAGCAATTTTGAGCAGTGAGGAGAGGGAGAAAACTTTACTTTCCATTATGCTTATCCTATAGTAATGTTGGTCCTAGGCTGAGCTTGATTTGCAAACTCAGCTCTCTTCAGTTATGTCCATGCTTCCAACAGGTGTAAGATTTTGCATCTAAATACTCAGCATCTGGGTTGATTCTTGTGCCTGAATTTTCCTACCTCTCTGTCTGATTTCCTACCTCATTCTAGATGTGAGTCAGCTCATTGTCAGTGTGAAGTATTGGATGGGTATGGTCTAAATAAGTTAAGCCTGAGAACCAAGAAAGCATAAAAACGGAGCTGCACTCTGAACATGGGAACACAATTAAGTAACAAGAGGTGACTTGCATAGCCAACTTTTAATGATAGCCCAAACTTAGTCACTGAGATTTAATTTTAAAGAACAAAAAACTTCCCTGCTTGGAGAAATTTCATTCGTAGCCTGTAGGATCACAGCTTATTCTGTACTTTTCAACATTTTCTCATATCCCTGTGCTGCACTCAGACTAAAATAATCATCTCCTTTTCATTTTGTATTCATGCCTTGGCTCAAGGACTCTGAAGGAAATGAAATAACATGCGGACCTCTGGACCAGTGCTGCAAACTAACATGTAAAGGAGATGACCATCACTGCAAAAGAAATATGAAATACTGTGATAAACAGAAAAGCCCTTAACAAAACACAATGAACTCAACACACCCATGTGAGCATGCAGGAAATTTATGCAGAGAGCACTGGACTAGAAAAGAAATGAAAAACAGCTACAGGACGAGGCTTGTGATACTGTAGCAAAGTACTGTCAAAAATCTGAAGTTTTCAAAGTGGCAAGGAAAGCGAGTGAGTTCAAAAAGGGAGTGAGTCATTGATCCTTGTGAATTGCAGCCTACAGTTGAAAATAAGTCCTTTTTCTTAAATTTTACGTGATATGCATGGCTTCAAGTTTTCTATCCAAGGGATTCGTGGCACTGAAATTCACCTGACACATATATGTTAGAAGAAAAAATGCAGTTTGCTGTGAAAGGAGACTGGTAAAGAAGAAAGACAAGGGATGTAAAAAGAAATAATTAGAAAGCTATGTTTCTCATGGAAAAGTTTGAATTCCTAGATGGGGCTTATTTGTCCAAACATAAGATGAACTGATCAATAAACACTTTTAGGAGTGATTGTCTCACTTATATTTCAAAGCCAGATTAATATAAATCAATCTCTGGAAATGTATGTTTCTCTCTACACTGAACTCTCATGAAGGAACTCTTAGGCAGCAAGATCAGACTTAGGCATCTAAATTTTAGACAACTGTAGTTAGAGGGTATATACCACAACCTTACTTATTTGTGATAGTCTTCAAATAATACAGCTCAAAAAGACATATGCATTCTTTAAAGGTAATAATACAGTTATGGGGGTTACTCTATCAAAAAGAGAAACATATTGTATGATCTATCTATTAATTAGTTGACATTATGGATGTTGATTTGATAAGCATAAATCCCAGAGAAACCATTGCTGCTTGGGATTCAAATGAGCAAAGTTACTTCTTGCAAGAATTCTATGAATTTTTAGAAGATTTGGGTAATGTATCCTCAGTTTCCCATTTAGGCAATAGCTTTGCCTACAGAAATGTTGTGAAATATTTCAGAAATGGGGAATATGAAGAACTGTCAGGCAGATAAAGAGCTATTCCACATTTAAAGACTCTCTCTGCACTTGCACAGTGATTTCGGTCCAAGCTTTTGAGATGAACATTATATTAGTGTCCCTTTAAAACCGTTCTTTTTCCTAGTCAGCATTTTTTTCTCTTTTAGTCCCACACTTCCCTTGGCCAATTACATTAATGTGTGTTTGTCAATACTGAATTTCATTTGCTGCATAACAGCTCAGAGCCCAGCAAATCTTGTTGAATTTTCCTTGCCTCTTAAGTCTGAGATCTTGCATCTCCCCAGCTTTGTGTTGTCAGCAAAACTTAACGGTCTCTTGATCTAGGGCAATTACAGAGAGAAGCAATAGCAGATGCAGGAAGCTTAACAAAAGATGGATGTTGTACTATCATTGTGGTCTCAAATCCTGCATTAGTATCAGGGTTGTCAAATTGGTTCAAATTAAATTGACATGGTGGTAGAGTAGGTATCACACAGTTGTTATAAATCTGAGACCTTCTTGGCTCTAATGCCTCAAGAGGAGACAAGAAAGAGACAAAGATGTGCAGAGGCAGCAGAAGGCAGCAAGAGTGAATGGGGAAAGGGGACAAAAAGGGAGAAATGGAAAGGCTCTAAGAAGCTACCTACAACATCTGTGGATTGCTATCAAATGATAACTGATGAAGACAATGTGGAGTTCAGAACACAGGAGATGCATACATCATGATTCAATATTTTTTTCTATTCCCAAGATAGAGAATGAACAGCCTACAGCTTATAAAAGGTGAAACTTGGTACCCTATCACGCATCTTTTCCCTGTCAGGCCACCCTGTGGAATGTAGAACTTTGACTTGGGAGCATCTGAAGCACTTTCCTGGAAAGATGGAGTTTCTAAGTGAAGAAGAAATTTTATCAAGTTCTTCCATATCTGGAGTAATTCTTTTTGGTCATTATGTTGCTATAAAACTGGCATTCTCTAAGTGTAATTGAATGCTTTGAGAGATCTGATTCTTTTAGCATTCAACAGACTTTACAAGAGTACTTTAAACACAACAAACTCTTTAAAGGACCTGTGGAAAGGGTATTCCTTCTATCAGGTAGGCTACTGTAAATAGACTGGTGGGGTGGGGAAGGTGTAGGAAGGAGGGTGTCTTCTCCGTAGGCTGGCTCTCCAAGTGGGGGAAAAAAAGAGCTGTAATTGTTAACTTTCATGGTTTAAGCCCCGCTGGTAACTCAGAACCACGCAGCTGCTCACTCACCTCCTCCCTCCCACACCACCTCTGGGCGGGACAGGGAGGAGAATCAAAAAAGTTGAGTTAAGAACAGTCCAATAAGTATAATGTAAAACTACCACTACTACTACTAATACTAATGATAATGGAAATAGCAAGGGGAAAGAACACAAAACTAAGAAGCAAAGGAAAAAAAAGATAAACACAAGTGATGTACTATGCAGCTGCTCACCACCCGCTGACTGACACGAAGGAGAAAAATAACTGTTACAGCTGACAAAGGTAAAGAGCCTGTCAGACTGGTACATTTCTGTTCACATGCAGTGACAGAACTCCGATCTCTCAAATAAGCCTGATGAAGGGTATGTTGTTCACTAAGCGATTCAAATTAGGAAGATAGTCACCTTGAAGTCCAGACAAATAAATATTTCCAAAATATGAAGCAGGCATTATGAGACAGCATGACTATTCAACAAAGGAAAGTGTAAAGTCTTGTTCTTTAGGAAAAAATAACCCTCAGTACCAACCAGCTGACTGGAAAGCAGCTCTGGCAAAGAAGGACGTGGGGATTTGGTGGACAAGAAGTTGACTGTGAGCCAGCAGTAGGCCCTTCCAGCAAAGAAGAACAATATTCTGGGCTGTATTATAAAGAACATTGCCAGCAGTTTGAATGAAGTGGCCTTTTCCTTCTAGTTAGCACTGCTGAGAAGCTCTGCAACATAAGAGAGATACAGACATACTGGATCAGCTCCAGTGAAGTACCACAGAAATGCTTAAGATATTGGTGTTAAGCTGTCCACACAGAAAATACATGTTTAAGTATCCATAGTACTCAACAGATATTGACAAAAATACAGGTTGTCCAGAAAGCTACTTATTTAGTCATAAAGCACACATTTAAACACTGTATGTTAAATATCTCCATTTATTATGTTTGTAATTTAGCAGTTTGATTCAGCTATCTAAACTGAAGCCTCTACTGTCATTTGAGAATACTGGAAGAGTATGAAACATCCACATGGGTATGGGAGGACTACACAATGCCTATAGCCCTCTAGACCAGAACATGAAAGCCAGAAGCAATTGTCTAAAACATGTTGAATGTATTAGACACCTTTTTAAAAAAGCCCAATTAAATCTCTGGTTTCTTTAAATCAGTAATTCAGAAACCTGTTTCAGAGGTAGAAGTTTACCTCTAAATATCTACATTTAAGTTTTCAGCCTGTGAGTTGAATCCCACCCCATATACCAAGATGAATTAAATCTCACCCAGAATACAATGGAATGAGTGTGCGCAGGAGCAACAATTCCCTGATAAGAACATGCATTTCTGCTAAAATAATATAACAGGAAAGGCAATACCAACAGCCAACCAACTTACTCCATGTTGTGCACAAGAATTCTGTGTTTTGTTTACCCTTAGGTTAGCTGAGAAGAAATTTACTCATTCCTGTTGTTCTAAAACCTTCCCCAGGATTCAGTGGTCCTTCAGTAAAAGTTAAGGTACTGATCCTGCCTATGGCTTTCGGTCTCTGAGCTCTACCCATTCTCCCTGTCCAAAAACTGGAAACAAATGACCTGGTCATGAACCAAGGTATTCGAGGCTGCGCCTTATGTTGTAGAGTAGAAATGAAACTGGTTCACTGACTCAACTGTAGTGTCGGTAAATCTCCTAAATCCCACATTTTTAAGTATCTTCATATGTGAAGCATTGTTGTTGAGGGGACAGCTGTGGACAGACTGGCTTAACTTTCTGAGGAAAGAATTAAAGCAGAAACCCTTTCAGCTTAAAATAATATTAAACCATTAAAGTCATTATCGTGAAATGGACTTTCATTTCATCTCTATTTGTCTCCTTCAAAACCCAAGTCTTTTCCATAAGGACTTATTGAAGTTACTATAGATTGAGTGCCAAGCTCACAATATTTATCTTTTTGATAGATTTACTCAGGCCATTTTGTTTAATTTTCCATATGTTTCACTGCAAATTGATTATTTCACCACCATCGCTCACCTGTTATTTCCCCTCTGAGTTTGACCTTCTCAGCTTCTAGGCTGCATTATAGTTACAATTATTTCATCCAAAGTTCTGTAGAAAACCGAGATTATAATCTCTTAATCACCTATCCAGAATATTTAAACAGATCATATTCATACATTGTACCTATCTTTTGGTACTCTACAGAAGAAACTTTGTTACTTAAAAATAAGTCCTTTTGTAGTTATGCTCTGCCTTGTACCAGATTCCTGAATTCTGACATCAGAATAAATTTTACTGTAGTGCACTGAAATGATCGCTCATTTGTGTGTAGGTTTAATGAAAGCACATGTATATTTAGAGTTATTTTAAAATACTCACAAGCAAATTCTATCTTTTGTTTCATAAATACTGGAAAATCAGTCTGCGTATCTATAAGAGCAAGGAAGTTTTCCAAAGTCTTTCTAATAGTATTTTGTTTAAAATAAATTATTAGTTTTTAAGAACTTTTTATTTTAAGAACTATAAGCATTAGGAATTGTAGAAAATGCCAATATTTTTACTCCAACTCACAACCAGAAGGAAACCTTTACAGAAAATCCTATACGACTGAGGTACAAAGCTGTTGGTCAAATAAAGGCAAAGCCAAAAGAGTAAAAATGTATGTTATATAAAGGAGTGTAGTTGTGATGGAAGACTCAGAGAATTGCATAAAGCAAATGAAAAGATGAAATCTATACTGTGGAAATATTTGGTTGGCTTGTATGATTCTCCCAGGGAATGTTGGGATATTCCCCATCAGATGTTTCATTGTTCAGATTTTTAAAACTAGATTAGGAAAAGCAATAGGAAAGCAAGTGCAGTGAAAAATAATTCATAAAATGGATCAGATTGGCATCAGAACACATGAATTGGTTAAATGTTCTTGTTAAATATTAAATATTCAATTCTTATGATCCTAATATGCCTTCTAATTCTTTATAACATTTTTTGTATTTTTAAGACATTATCAAATAGTAGGAATGTTGATTTAATTAAAATATATAAACAATACCTTTTGGATATTTAATTAAGACTTATTAAACCAATACTCCAACGAGTTCATGTCCAGGTTATGACATAGTTTGCAGGCGTCAAACACCTTTATACTGAATATTTTATAAAAATACATATTATTTTACCTGTCTCCTTCACATTGTCTTCCTCCACATTACAAATTCTTACAACATCTACCTAGCGAATCTTTTGATTTTTCATGTCCCCATGCCATCTCTAGGCTTCTAGAAGACATTATAGTCTCTGCCCCCTGAAAAATAAATGTACATCAGGTACCATCAAATGGAAGCAACTCAAGACACAGCAGTGAAGCATAAATGACTCTTTCTAGTCAGGGCACTGTGATTTGTGTGCATATGTGGGTGTGCAGACTCTTACGGTGATATGGGAAAGCTGAAGACTAAGGAGAAGAAATAAGACTGCACTTGAAAATTAAAATTACAACCTCACCAAATGCAAAACAGGAAGAGAACAGAATTTTAAATAGGTTGGTAGATAACATCAGCTCATTAGCAGTTCTATTACAGCTTACACTGGTTTGTTTTCTCTGAGCACAAAAAAAATCAAGCGATATGTTTGTGTGTATGTGTCTGTGTATGGAAGAAAGTAAATTAGGCAGACATAGCACAGGATATTTTAGGAGAGTATACAAATGTAAATGCACCTTTCAAGAAAACTTGGGGTTGATGGAGGAAGACTGCTGAAGCTGATTTCCCAAAATGTCAGTATCTCAGGTAGGCCCATGTCTTATGCAAGACTGTCATTGCCTCAAACTGACCATAATTTCTTCTACTTTAAAACTATGTTGTTCAAAGTCAAGAACAGTTCCAGACAAATGGAAGACAGGGTCTTACTTCTCCAGCCTGTCACATTGCAGTCAAGGTCAAGAGAGCAAGGCATAGGAGAACAATGAAAATAATATGAAATCAGGTTTTGTTTTTTTTTTTAATTTTTAAATAAAGATACACCACACTGGTTTTGTACGATTGTTGTTTTTTGTTGTTGTTGGTGGTGGTGGTGGTTTTGTTTTTTTGGGGAGGTGGGAGGGAATCAGATTTCCTTAAAAAAAGTGAAGTAGGCACAGGGGCAAGTTAGAGATATTAGAGTACCAGACAGAAAAAAATCCCTTCCTACTTTAAGACTAAAAATTTCATTTTTGATAATAGATGATACCATGAAAGTTCCAAGAATTCTGTTTGCATAAGATTTTATTGCCATTGTCTCTGTGATAATAAGTCAATACGTATCAGCTTAATAAAATGAAAACAGAACAACAGCTGCATGCAAATATTAAAGCCAGATCACTGGGAGATAGAGAATTGATTGTGAATGACAGAAATGTGAATGGGTCTTGGAAGATTTTAATGGGATACCAGAAGGAAGAAGCAGTAAAGTTTCAAGGAGTTTCAAATAAGCTGAAAAGCACAAGATAATATGTAACTTTTACTAATTTGTTTGCTTTCAATTCATGTAGATGTTTGTTTACAAATTGCAAAATATATCTTTTTTTCAAGGGCTATTTCCCTCTTAAAGTTTTGCAAATTTGTATAGCTGTATGGAGACTAATCAGAGTGATCGCACTTGGACTGATGCACCTCACAGCAGCACAAGTCATTTTTCAGTGAAGGCACTTTGACTTAAATTTTATTTAGAATCATAGAATAGTTAGGGTTGGAAAGGATCTTAAGATCATCAAGTTCCAATCCCCTTGCCATGGGCAGGGACACCTCGCTCTAAACCATTTCACCCAAGGCTTCGTCAAACCTGGCCTTAAGCACTGCCAGGGATGGAGCATTCACAACCTCCCTGGGCAACCCATTCCAGTGCCTCACCACCCTAACAGGAAAGAATTTCCTCTTTATATCCAATCTAAACTTCCTCTGTTTAAGTTTTAACCCGTTACCCCTTGTCCTATCACTGCAGTCCCTAATGAAGAGTCCATCCCCAACATCTCTATATTTATAAGAGTAATATTTCCTTTGGTTTGGTAAAATAATTAAAGTCACAGTATCACAGTATCACAGTATGCTAGAGATTGGAAGGGACCTCAAAAGATCATCTAGTCCAATCCCCCTGCCGAATCAGGAACACCTAAATAAGTTTACACAGGACCGTGTCCAGGTGGGTTTTGAATGTCTTCAGAGAAGGAGACTCCACAACCTCCCTGGGCAGCCTGTTCCAGTGTTCTGTCACCCTCACTGAGAAGAAGTTTCTTCTTAAGTTTAAGTGGAACCTCGTGTGTTCCAGTTTGTACCCATTGCCCCTTGTCCTATCATTGTTTGCCGCTGAGAAGAGCCTGGCTCCATCGTTGTGACACTCCCCCTTTATATATTTATATACACTGATAAGGTCACCCCTCAATCTCCTCTTCTCCAGACTATAGAGACCCAGCTCCCTCAGTCTTTCCTCATAAGGGAG
The DNA here is from genome assembly GCF_033783945.1 of Neopsephotus bourkii. Classification (NCBI taxonomy): domain Eukaryota; kingdom Metazoa; phylum Chordata; class Aves; order Psittaciformes; family Psittacidae; genus Neopsephotus; species Neopsephotus bourkii. The sequence goes on along the minus strand of NW_026900867.1, from coordinate 180,079 downwards.
ATGCTCCACTCCCTTAATCATCTTAGTTGCCCTGCGCTGGACTCTCTCCAGCAAGTGCCTGTCCTTCTTGAACTGAGGGGCCCATAAGAACTGGACACAATATTCCAGATGAGGTCTCACCAGGGCAGAGTAGAGGGGAAGGAGGACCTCTCTCGACCTACTAACCACCCCCCTTCTAATACACCCCAGGATGTCATTGGCCTTCTTGGCCACAAGGGCACAGTGTTGGCTCACGGTCATCCTGTCTTCCACTAAGACCCCCAGGTCCCTCTCCCCTATACTGCTCTCTAACAGGTCGTTCCCCAACCTATACTGGAACCTGGGGTTGTTCCTGCCCAGATGCAGGACTCTACACTTTCCCTTGTTATATTTCATCAAGTTATTTCCTGCCCAACTCTCCATCTTGTCCAGGTCTCGCTGGATGGCAGGACAGCTTTCTGGCGTGTCAGCCAGTCCTCCCAGCTTAGTGTCTTCTGCAAACTTGCTGATAGTACACTCAATACCCTCATCTAAATCATTGATGAATATATTAAATAATACTGGTCCCAGTACTGACCCTTGAGGCACCCCACTAGACACAGAGTCATGGGATTTATTGATCAATGTATATACATTTCTTTCAAAAAGTATTTTAGTACTAAGTTCACATTAAGTAAAGAGAACCTGAAGATAAATTCAATTCATTGGCTTGTAAGAGCAATGTCTACTCATAGTAAGAAAAACAACCTAAAATTTTAGATACAGACACTTTAGAGTGGGCTGAAGATGTCCTACATCTATTTAAGCACCAATGTGAACTTGTCTGCTAGATTTTTCATACTGAATATAGAAACCAGAACGAGTTTCTATCATCAGGCTAGTGTTCTTAATTACCTTTTAAGGATTTTTATTCTAGTTTTTAATCACTGATGTCAAGGATGCTAGGCAATAAAAAACTCTGGCTGCCTCATATTGTTGAGGACACAGGTAGATTTTCACATCCTACCTCCTGAGACAGCAGCATAGATATGGGCAAGCAGATTTTAATTGTCTCCCATTATGTCCCATTAATTATTACCCTCATTTCCAAGAAGGGGAAAATGGATGACCCAAGGCATTACAGACCAGTTAGTCTCACCTCTGTGCCTGGCAAAATCTTGGAGTAGATTCTCCTGGAAGGCATGCTAAGGCAAATGAAAAAAACCAAGGTGCTTGGTAATAGCCAGCATGGCTTCACTAAGGGCAAATCCTGCCTGACCAATTTGGTAGCCTTCTATGATGGGGCTATGGAGCTGATGGACAGGGGTAGAGCAGTTAATGTCGTCGCCCTGGACTTGTGCAAAGTGTTTTACATAGTCCCGCATGACATCCTTGTCTCTAAATTGGAGAGACATCAATTTGATAGGGGGACCACTAAGTGGATAAAGACCTGGCTGGATGGCCGCACACAGAGTTGTGGTCAATGGCTCAATGTCCAGCTGGAGACCAGTAAGGAGTGGTGTCCCTCAAGGATCGGTGTTGGGACAGGTCTTGTTCAACATCTTTGTCGCTGACATGGACAGTGGGATTGAGTGCACCCTCAGCAAGTCTGCTGATGACACCAAGCTGTGTGGTTCAGTTGATACGCTGGAAGGAAGGAATGCCATTCAGAAGGACCTTGACATGCCTGTGAGCTGGGCTGATGCCAGCTTCAGGAAGTTTAACCATGCCAAGTGCAAGGTCCTACACTTGGGTCAGAGCAATCCCAGACACAGCTACAGGTTGGGCAAAGAAGAGATTCAGAGCAGAGCTGTGGAGAAGGACTTGGGGGTGTTGGTTGATGAGAAAATGAAAATGAGCCAGCTTCAGTGTGCACTTGCAGCCCACAAAACCAACCGTATCCTGGGCTGCATCAAAAGGAACATGACCAGCAGGTCGAAGGAGGTGATCCTGCTCCTGTACTCTGCTCTCCTGAGACCTCACTTGGAATATTGTGTGCAGTTCTGGTGTCCTCAATACAAAAAGGACATGGATCTGTTGGAACAAGTCCAGAGGAGGTCCACGAGAGTGATCAGGGGACTGGAGCACCTCCAGTATGAAGATAGGCTGACAAACTTGGGGCTGTTCAGCCTGGAGAAGAGAAGGCTGCCTGGAGACCTCATAGCAGCATTCCAGTATCTGAAGGGTGTCTATAAGGATGATGGGGAGGGACTCTTCATTAGGGACTGTAGTGATAAGACAAGGGGTAAGGGTTACACATCCTAAACCATGGAAGTTTAGGCTGAATATAAGGAAGAAGTTCTTTACTGTGAGGGTGGTGAAGCACTGGAATGGGTTGCCCAGGGAAGCTATGAATGCTCCATCCCTGGCAGTGTTCAAGGCCAGGTTGGACAGAGCCTTGGGTGACATGGTTTATCGTGAGGTGTCCCTGCCCATGGCAGGGGGGGTTGGAACTAGATGATCTTAAGGTCCTTTCCAACCCTAACTATTCTATGATTCTATCTCCTTACTAGAAAAGAGGAGAACCCTGAGCATAAAATGAGATAACTGTACTAGGTTTGGTGGAATGACATTATCAAAAATTGCTGTAGAAGCATTAGTAATAGGTCTTTTCTTGCTAAAAGGAACTATTGGCATATTTTATAATCTCTTTCCATGCTTCTAAGCAGATATAGGAACATTAGAGACAAAGAGACACTAGAGGACTTCATCTAGTTTAGGTGATGAGATTCATCTTGGTAGGTGCATTGAATTTAGTCTGAAACATCCTTTAACCAAACCAAAGCAGTTGTAATTCATGCCACTGAAGCAAAGAATCAGGGATTTATATTCAGTTTCAAAGCTAAAAGAAAGATAATTTAATCTGCAACACATTTCTGTCCTTTTGGATGCTAAAAGCTCCTGTAAGTTCATGGAGAAGACTGCACAGGTTTAAGGAAAAAAAAAAAAAAAAAAGAAGAAAAAGAAAAATAGATACAAGACAAAGAAAAAGGGAAAATAAAAAAAAGAAAAAAAAAAAAGAAAAGACAATAAAATAAACTAATACAAATAAAAAATAGATGGTTACTAAGTAACTGATAAGTACTCTTGTTTAGGAGCTTAAAGAATTTGGAAGCTAGAGAAATCTTGAAAGAAATCATGTTCACTTGTGTAGCTTACCATGGAGAAGTCAAGTGCACATCAGTGATGAGCCTAGTCATTTGTTTATGGATTGTGTTGGATGGAAGATTCTGGACAAAAATAAAATTAGTTCTTACAAAGTACATTTCCTTCAGTTATCATGTGCATAAGTGTCATCCAATAATAAGAAATTTGTATAAGTCTAGATAAATTCAAATTAAAAATTTTCTAATATTTTTATGAAGTTCAAGGAGACTTATGTGCAGTTCAGACTTGGGTTTTGTGAAGTAATTTACTATTACTCGTGTATCGTTGAAATGTTGCTAAACCAGGGAATATTTGCAGCATTACATAACAACTGTGCAAGAATTGGATTTAGGTCTCAGTTCTAGTAGAATCAATATGGAACATCTCCCCATCTGGGGTTTATTTCTTCAGAACTGGCTGTTATCCACTGGTAGTGAAAGAAAAGTTCCCTGAAGTATTTCAGAAGGCGAAAAAAAGGAAACAAACACTGGGAAGCAGTCAAGTCACCAAAGTGACCTCACTCCTGTTACACATAAGTCCACTAGTCTGTAATTAACTGCTAACTATATTACACGGTACGGACACCACCCACTCAACAGTGCAAAGATACAGAAAGACTGGAGTAAATAGAAAGCAAGCTTAAGATGGTATGCGTTGAGTCAAACCCCCATAAAAATTAAGTCATTTAGAAATCTTAACAAAAAAAAAAAGAATATTTGTTGCACTCTTGCTTTATAGAAGTTATTCCAAAATTTTTGCAATCAAAGGAGGATCCATATATGAATGAACATAATGACAGTGGAAAAGGAATTGGTGTGGATTATGGCATCAGGACATTGTCTTTTATATGTCTGAAGAAAGGTTGCTTTCCCAGTAACAGTTATTGGAACAGTCTGAATACTTTGGCATGTTCCACACTGAACTTTAATCCTATGTTTTCTGGTGGCAAGGTATTATTTTCACTTCGAAGAATTGCTTTGAGTTGGTAAGAAAATACTCAGTATTTCTCATAACTTTTGCTTTATAAAATAAAAGCTGTGTGAAGGAACTCGTAAATAAATATTAAATTAACATTGCAAAAGTGTGGTGGGGAGAAGGAAATCAGGAAAAGCTGGGCTTTATGGAAAATTCAGTAAGACTCTGGAGGTGGTGGGAATCAAGACAAGGAAGGGATTATGGGAGAAAGAATCTCAGGTAAATTTGGTAAATTTTTCTTTGTATTGCTTATATGAACATACATCCTGTTTTCTGGCTAAAATACTACTATTATTTATTTGAATTTTTTTTTTTTCTCTCCAGAGAATAAAGAAATAGTCATAGATAGTAATAGAAATATGGATACCTGTCCTGGGTTTATCAGTAGCAATCAGTTTTTCTCCTTCTTGGCAGCTGGTGCAGCATTGTGTTTTGACTTTCAGCCTGGAAACAGTGCTGATAACACCAATGTTTTTAGCTGTTGCTAAGTCATGTTTACCTTGACCAAGGACCTTGTGAGTCTCATGTTCTGCCAGGGAGGAGTGGAGGCTGGGAGGAAGCAGACACAGGACACCTGATCCAAACTGACCAAAGAGGTATTCCATACCACAGCACATCATGCCTGGGGAGGTAACTGGGGTTACCTGGAAGGACACAGGGTCTTCTGGGTTGGACTCTTTTTCGGCGGGTGATGTCGTATTCTTTTCCCTTGTTATTTTACTCTTAACATTATTATCATTGGTGGTAGCAGTAGTGATTTGTGTTATACCTTAGTTATTGGACTGTTCTTATCTCAATCTGTGGGAGTTACATTGTTTCGATTCTCTTCCCCATTCCTCAAGGAGCGGGGAAGGGGCCGGGGGGGAGGAAGGAAAGAAAGAGAGAGGAAAAGGGAGTGAGTGAATGAACAAGCTGTCTGGCTGGGTTTAAACCACGACAATAAGTACTTTGCATGAGTTGCATTACATATATTCATATGTTTCATTTCTGCAGAAACATGGCTTTGAATGCCCCCTGAGGATCCAGTAATTCTAGTTTCCTGGTATTCTGAACACAGTAAAATCCCCTTCCTAAGTCCAATTTCATACCACTCTGATTTTATTTTCCCACAGAATTATTTGCAATTTCCTATTTAAAATCTATGTCTATATTCATCCAGTTTTTACCAAGAAATCTTACTCAGAGGTAACCAGGGAAGCCTCTTTGTTTTTAGTGGATCTTCATGGAATTGAGCCTTCCAGAATTCTGACTTTTGAACCCTCTGTGTCTAAGAAGATAAATTTCCTCTACTGATTGTGTACGAAAGCAAAGTTAGATCACTTAATTCAGTGGCCTTGAAGATCCACTAGTGATACGGATAATGAAAATGGCATCTTAAAGAAGTGTTCAGGTATTATTTTCCCATGAAATACCTGTAAGTGATAGTAACTCCTGAACCTGAATTTTTCTGTCTTTCTTTCCCTTCCTCCATTCTATGTTTGTGCATCCTTGTGCATGTATCTACCCTCAAACATATTTTTGACATGCAAAAATACTGCTTTAAACAATCGAAAATCCATCTTTCCTGACTAATTATTAACTGAGATATTGTCTATATATTTTCATAGTTAGTTTAATTCTGTTTTGTAAAACTGTGGCTATAAAATAGTCGAACTCACCAGCTTTAAACTGAGATTTCAATTGAGTGGAGAAACTGGTGAAATGGAATTACACCAATTTTACATCAAGATATCTGAGTTTAATCTTCTGATTAAAATCTGAAGTTGATAGCATACAGATTACTCTTGTGCTACCAACCAAATTATTTGTTTGATATTTCTGCAGTGTTAAAGCGCAGGTAAACATGGATGTTCTGTTTGTTCCCAGAAACATAACCTTTTAAAAAAGACTAAACAACTAAAAAAGTCTGGAAGTCTTCTCTCCAGACTTCAGAGACAATAGTCATATTTGTCAGTGCTTGCACACAAACACAACCTGTGACCTAAATACTCATGCATATCAAGGTAGCTAAAATAAATCAGACTAGAGATCTGCCTAGCTCAGTCTCCTGTCTCTGACAAAAGTGTAAAGTAAATATCTTGTGGAGGGTGAAAGATCAGGACAAGGAGCAGAAGAAAAGGAAAGTGTCTTTGAGTCATTTCTTAGCTCCTCACCACTTTGGGGCTCAAGAGATTCCTGAACTGGTGCAGTGCCTCAGTGTTCAGTGGTCTAAGAAGGATTTCTCTGCCAGGAACTTTCCCATTCTCCCTTGAAATGTTTACCCTGTTGGTATTTAAAACTCAAAACATCTGTGAAAAAGAATAACGTGATTTTGTACTAAGGGGCTCAGCATCATAGTGCCATAGAGAAGGAAACAGGCAAATCTGGAAGCTCAAGAAATTTTAATTTCCAAAAGCAGAGCTGCAGGTTAAGCCTCTTCAGTATCTGGTTGCAGATGTAACAAAGAGGAAGACATACACTTGTATAATTACACTGAGTATTCCAGCAATAAACTAGCAACTCTCAAAACTTCTCTTAATATATGAGAAGTGGAGAAGTAAAGCCAGTAACTTCGAAAAAAATGGCACAGATTCTCCTCTGCTAAAAAGCAGGGGCATTCACTTAAATTTGTGAGTAATTGAGCTTACCTCAGATGAACATTTGATTCAGTGATGGCACTTCAAACTGTTTTAACCCAGCGCAGATGCTACAATCAAAGAGCATAACACAGGCATCAGCTTCTTCATAGACATCACAGCTTATATCTAAAGACAGTAGTGGAAATAAATAATATTTTTATGACATAACTCATTTAAGCAGTTTCAGACATCTAATGCAAAGTTAGCAAATCACCTCCTAGCAGTATTTATTTCCCTCCATTGAGTACAAAGGACTCTTGAGTGGTGAGCTCAGCAGCAAACAAGATTTGTTCAGCAGTAGTTTTTTTGTCTTTCAGTGATGACGAAACTGGAATACAATAAGGTTTAACTAAGCAGGCACACTGCTGGAACACAAGCCACCTTGGCAAAGCACCTGCACTGTACTCCCTCACGCTGGAGAGCAACACACAAGAGTGTTTACCACAAGTCTCATGCTTCCCCAAGACAAGAAAGATCTGGAAAGAGCCTGCTTAAATAAATGTTTTCTTTTGTTTATTTTATTTTTTTCCCCTTCTTTCTAGAATGGCACTGAGTTGCTCTTTCCATGAACTTTGGGAAACAAACATCAGTTTTAATAGAGCTTAACGTGTTTAATAGCCAGTGTAAACTATGCCTTCATGTTGATTATGTGCACTTTGGACAATTCTCTTTCAGTGGGGACTTTATGGGGAGAATAACATGCTTTTCACTTTTCTCAGTGTGATGCAGTTACATCCTGTAGGGCTTTGTATAACATGTGCACATCAAAACACATTTGGCTTCCTTGACAATAATATATTTTGGTCTGGAAGAAAAATGAACCACTGCATGACTCATTTTAACTCTGTATACTGGGTTTATTTCAACCTTTATAAGCTTTATATAGCCAAGCCCAAAATTAGCTGTAAAATGACAGTATAATGTTTTGGATTTTTTTTTTTTTGTTGTTGTCACTTACAGGAATTTGAGCTCTGAGTGGGTCCAAAATTTGCTAGTAGCAAGTGGTCTGCCTTCATGGGTAATAGATCCTTGTATTCCTTCAGAAGCTAAAATTTGTTTATTTGATAATTTTCTTCACTGGAATAAAAAAAAAATAAAACCACAACAACAATACCGTTCAGCTTTTTTAACCAAGTTTCGGGTGCAGGTCTCAGTCCTGTTGCTGCTGGATAGGTGCATCTGTCAAAGAATCAGCCTTCTGCTGAATCTCTCAGTTATAACAGAGCACCCAGAAATTCAGCATGCGTGCACACACAGCTCTCAGCACGTCACTAGACCTGAGAGTCAAGTTTCCAAGAGCTTGTAACATACCTACTTTGACTTAAATCTACTATCCAAGCCAGGGCAGTCTGAAAAGTGAGTGGAATAACTGTTAGGATGTGCTTTGCCCTTTTCTGGATCTCCGCTGAGAGCCCTCGATTATAAAGAATAAAGTTCACTGGACATAAACAGCAAACATAAGTAGCAGTGAAAGGAAGAGACCTTATGGAAAGCTTTATGTAGTGTTCAAATTGTTCATGGCACTGTTAACTTCTTTCCTTCTATGTAATTCTTTTAAGAACTCAAATTTATGATCCAAGTGTTAATGACAGAGGAAGAGTGTAGGAGAGATATCATATGGCTATAGAAGCATACTAATACTGCAGAATTGTCAAGATTTATTTCTTTTTCTACAAGACTTTTAGAAATGTAAAATAGTTATAAGTTGTGGTAATAGTTGCCTGAGTTTATAGAGAGACTGAGTGCTTTCCTGTTGTCTTGTGGATCAGCAAATTTACACTCCACCAAACACATCTCTCTCTCCCTATGTAAATATATAGAACTATAAAGATAGAAGATCATATGGCTGTGATTCAGATGCCGAGTGATTCAGATGCATGGCAACATTGAAACTGTACTGAGCAGTCCCAGGCTCTCCAGTTCATACTGCTGAGCAACTCTAACGCTGCAGAATGTGTAGAGACATGCATGATAGCTAATGCAAGAAGTTGGACTGTTCTTAATGATTTATGTAGCATAGGGCACAGTGGACATTGAAGGAAGAGTTAAATGGAAAGCCATCAAGCATAAAGAAATGTCTTTTGAGAAAAGATTTACAGAATGACCCAGTGGATGGACCTTGGCTGACTGTAATCTGCATATGAGCCCAAGGCAGGGGGGAAAGGGACTGAAAATCAACACTAGAGTAATTTGCCTGATAATAGAAAATTAAAGAACTGGAGAGGCAAGCAGCAGCCTGCAAAATTCATGCAGATTTGGATCTGCTGTATAATTAGCCACAATAGTTAAACTGAAAAAAAAAAAATGAATAACATCAAATTAGAGACAGATTTCTGTAATATACAATAAAATGGCAGAGTTTATATAAAAAGGGAGGCTCAGATAGTGGGGAGAAATTAAAAAAAGCTAGCGAAGTACTCATAATCTGAACACTAAAAAGTTTTGATATGATTAGACAAGCATCTGTGACTTTACAATCAGTACAGGTTGTAGTGCGATAATGAAATAAAATTGATGTACAATGTGCTTGCACAGAGCAAAACTACCATACAAGCATATACTTCAGGGATGGGTTTGAATGACACTCGAACGCAATGGTAAGGGAAGGATTTGGAGTTTTGTGCCCTGCATACATCTCTAATTATATTCTAAAGATGAAATGCACCAAGATCTTATTCTTTTTGGGGTGATGTATATGAAAGCTAAGATTCTCTGGAAATTAGGTCAACATAGTATAATACTACTGGCTTTGTCGGTTGTTGAGACAGGTTCTTCCCACGGGGTGAACTTGAGTCCTGATCTGTGAAAGCTTGTGGCCAGAGGAACTGCTGCAATATTTTTCTTGTGCTGTCACCCAATTTCTTACCATAGACAAAAGACATAACATTCTTTAGTAGAAATAGGACTTGATTGAATCCAGGAACCAGGACTGCATGAGGTATTGGTGCCTTCACTGTATGCTTCTAACACAGGTTAGCAAGGACTTTGGACACTGTAACTTTCATTATACATCACCACGGATGTTTATCTTCATTCAAGTGAGTATTTGATTTAGAATGTTTTTAAGGACACTCTTATGCTGTGGTGTGACCAGATATGCTTGACCATAGCTCCTGAGCCATCGAAGGCTGTAGATTATAGTTTGAAGACAAGTGAATTAGGAGAAAAATAAATTAGCTTTCCTAAAGCCCTAAAATCTGTAACTGAATAAAAGAAAAAAATCTTTAATAATCAGCCCTTCAATCTAACATCTGTGTCACTTTTCTTCTGCTTTTGTCTTATTGTATTAAACCTAAGAACTGTATTTTTGTTTTTCAGCTAAGCAAACTCAGTATGTCTGTGTGATTCTGCTCATTCTTCTATGGTTTCTATTGTGATTGGTGAAAAAATAATGTTGCAAGTGTGTTTTGAATTAATATCTATCTGTAAAGAGCTGATTCATAAGCAATATTCTCACTTAGAAATATGCTGAAGAGTCTCTGGGTTTTGTAGAGCATTTTATATCTCTGTGTTCTCTTTTGAGCATCTGAATACTTGAACAATCTAATACCAACACCTGGCTTCGAGTCTAAGTACAATAAGGATACACACTCAAACGCAGCTAGTTACAGCAGTTTACTGTGGTTTTGGTTTTGTTTATTTGTTTGGTGGTTGGTTTGTTTTTGTTTTTTTAATCGGAGCAGGTGAGTGCTGAATGCATGTATTCTCACACCAACTATTATTTAAGCCAACTGAAACTTAATCCTATATTCTCAGGCCACCTATATATATATTTTAATGATGAATCTAATTCCTTTTTTTTTCCCTGATCAAGTTTCCACCTAAGCAGAAGCACAATGAAAACTTGGAAGTGAAAAAATGACCTAGGTAAAGAGAAATAAGAACAGATTTGACCTCTTAAAATTAGCTACCTTCTTATTTTCTCTTTTTTTCTTTTTTTTTTTTCACCCCACAGTCATCATGATAAACATCCTTTCTGTTTTTACTATTACTAGGCAAAAAATAAACAGAAAAACACAATAAATGAGCAGAATTCTGGACATTAACCATTAGAGCTACTATGAGACCCAGCATAGCATGGCTGCAGGCAGTTTGTGGAAAATAGAATTGTTGGTTAGAGAAATGAAAGTTAATCTTCTCCCCCCTCTTTCTCTCTCTCTCTTTCCTTCTTTGCTCAATTTCTTAACTACCTATTACTAAAAAGACAAAATAAAAGGGGTAAAGGTTACTTGAAACTGCAAGACAACTGGTTCAAGTTGACAGAAATAAACTGCAGACGAAGTCTGCCCTTGCTTTTTATAATGACTTCTAGAAGTTACAACTGAGTAGTGTTTAGAAGTTACATCTAAACATTTGAACTTTTCACTATCGTTTATACATGCACTCAGTTTAAAATAGAAATTATTGTACTCCATTTCACATGGGGCTAAGACAGCTGCTGATCAAATTTTGGAGCACCAGGAAGCACGATGTACTGCAGAGACTAGATCTGGTCTCGAGGAGTTCCTTTATAATTAACAGGGGTCAGAAATAACAAGTTTCTTTTTCTTGAGAGTTAAAGAAAGGTACAATTACTGGAATTTCAATAATGTAGGATGTAACTGCACTAGATAAATAAATTCTGTAGCCTCAGTTTCTGGAGAAAATTAACTCCCTTCATACTATGATCAAAATCATATCTTAATTCAAAACTGAGAGTCATTTTAATGGGAATAGAGACTGAATAATTTTCAATGTGTAAGAAAGTCCCCGATTATGTTTCCTCTGTGACCCCGATTATGTTTCCTCTGTGACAGTGATAAGAAAATAAGTTATTTTCTATATATAGGTGTTTTCCCATTGCATTTCCTTTCCTGGATTTCTCTGTTTTATATGCTTTACAGAAAAATGTTCTTTTTACCTGTAATGCCACTATAATACTTCATATTTATTCCCTATGGAGAATAATCATTCCATTTTCTTTTAGGAAACTATAATCACAATTTTGATAACTAATGTTATTTGTACAAAAGAACTTTTCATAGTTGGCCACTACCAACTGACAGTCAGAAGGCAAAAAACCTGCTCATTTATCTGCCAGGAGTTTCTCATTAAGAATTTTTTTGTCAAATATTTAATCAAATCAGGACCTTTCACTTGGGACTGAGGTTAGACTTTCTTTTCCAATTTCTCCAATTATAATATTTTGTAGCCTTCTGTAGTAAATTTAGAAGTTGTCCCTCTCCTATTCTGTACTGTTCTCATATACTTCCACTCATAAATTTAACAGAACTCCACTTTTCATCATCACTAAAATATTTGACGGAGGGTAGAAAGAAGAAAGAATTAAAGAAATGTAAATTTATTTTTCTACAGTAACTATATTTCAATACTTTAATTCATCTATTTAAAATATTCTAGTTATTAATCTATCCACCAGCCTATATATTTATCTTAGCTAACACTGTAGAATAGATGAGATGAAAGAATATATCCCATCAAACGTGAAAGTCCAGGCAGTAAATAACAGATAAAAACCTCAGATATTCCCCTTATGTAAATAGGCAGTTGAATAATACTCATTTCTGTTGTAAAACATCAAAAAAAGATTTTGGATGTTGCCAAAATTAAGAAACCAGCATTCAGCCTCACAAGATATATTCACCTACATCCAAGTAAAGGTCTTTCTTTCATATTCAAGATTGTATTTAAATAAAGAAAAAAGAGGAAGGTTTTTTTTTTCTTTTTTTAATTGTGTGTGGTGTAGTTACTAAATGTAACAAAAAGTTCTTACTTTTGTCTAGAAATAGAAGAAAAAAATTATACACAATTAACACAGTGGACATTTTCTAAGTTAAAATCAACAGGACTAAACAATCAAGAAATAACATGAAATATGTTTCATTCTATTTCCATATATCTCCTGACAGTTGTGACATTTTATTACACCTCTTTATTTTTTATCTGTATGATATTTTCTTTTGGATATTTTTGGCTTGGCTTAAAGTACTATATTGATCAGCCTGTGGACTTATCTGATTGTCTTTCAGACTAAAGTCCTCTATTTAATTAATAGCACAAGTAAAGAAAAAAAGGGTACTATCAGTTCTACTGCCTGTGCCACTTCCAGACAATCGAGTCAACTTTCTTTCCACAAACAAGGCAAGAATACAAGAAGCAAACACATGCAGACTGATCTGCATTTTGATATGCTTACACAATTTCCCTCTGTCAATGAGTAGAGCCCTCAAGAACCTCAAATATGCATGAGATCATAGTAAGTGATGGGACCTAGCATCTATATGCTTGTCCTAAATGCTTCTGATTTAAAATTTTGGATATATTGTCATATTCTCACAACGAGTTTCACAATAAAATATCTTGTATTAGAAAGTTGTTTGTGTTACCTGGTTATTTTACTGAACACCTTTTATCATTTTTCATGTGTGGAATAATCTTCTTGATTTCAATTTCTTTACCAATCAGGACTACACATGAATGGTAAAGAACAAACATATGCCCTTCCATCTGTTCACTCTTCAGCCAGAAGATTCCCACATGGTTTCATGTTTCCTCATCTGAAAAGTCCTTCAGGCATTCTACCATCTTCACCTCCCTTCTGGTGATAGCAATGAAAGATATCCTTACTTGAGAATGATGGCTTAGCAATAATGACTTGTAGAGAAGGACTTGAAAATTTTCCAAGCATGGTGCTCCCATCCAAGTCTGTCACACTTGCTCTTCTAATTGTGAGCAAGTCAGCCTTGTCTGTAACATTTTTTCCCTACACATAGTAATATTTTTTTTGCTGGGTGTAGATTCTGTTGTTGTTTTGTTTTTTTTCCCCAGAAAGAAGTTTGAGACTTGAAAACAGGCCATAAATTCAGTCTGTGTAGGTTTTATCTGAATAAACAATCAGAAATGGCAACTTTCAGTTCAATCAAGTCTGATATAAAGAGAAGATATATTTCCTTAATATATAATTCCGTTTAATGAGTAACTGCTCATTATTACTAAAAGTTAGTTGAACCATTCTGAATATTTTGGGTGGTATGGTTTAGAGCAAGGTGTCCCTGCCCATGGCAGGGGGGTTGGAACTTGATGATCTTAAGGTCCTTTCTAACCCTAACTATTCTATGATTCTATTAGACTGATCAATTAAATTTGTTCCTATCTATATCTAACTAAAGTTTTTATAAGATCAAAATAATTATTTTACCTAATAATGGGATATGTCAATTTTCCACCTCTGTTAAGAATGAAAAGTCTGAAACTCATTTGTATAGTGGGGTATTTTTGCTATTTCCTTTCCCTTTAACACCACTTCTATCATACTTTAAAGCAAGAAAAGCCTAATATCTATACATATCAGTACATCGCAAGTGTACTGAAGGATTTTTGCAGGACACTTAAAGGCAGTCTCCTTTAGCTAATTTGCAAATACAGTTTTTGATTTAAAATAGAAAGATGGCATGTCCCTCCCTGGGAGAAAGCTCGCAACAGCTAATGTTCCTCCAGAAGTGAGTTATGAGAAGAAGCCTCAGATGTATTAGAGATGAAGGTTAAATTCCAAGGCACTAATTTGTTGAAAAGGTGAAGGAAACTAACTAAAGAAAAAAGTGATGCATCAGGTCTGAAATATCTTTCTTCCTCACCAAATATTACCTGGTAAGTTACAGATCTCAAGAAGAACAAATGCCATAAAATTAAGCAAGCTAGTTTCACTTACGAAATGTTGGTGCAGAGCTATTGTAAAGGTAAGCATGCATATTTTTGACATGTTTAGATATTTCTACATGAAATATTGATTCTAATTTAATAACTTAGAATATTAATAATAGAGAAATAATTTTAAAAGGCAGATAACTTTTTTTGGCTGTTTTGTCTTTCCTTTGCCTCCTTAGTATTTCTCACAGGTTTAATGTCCCAGCTTCTGATGTGAATCAGCATAGCCCTAATTATGTCAACTAATTAAGTAGATAATACTAACCCAGTATTTTATTCACAAGTATACATGAGATCAAATTTACCTGGGAGTTGAAGGTCAGCAGGCAAAATTCTGACAACACAGAAAGGATGTAGCTGCATAGGATGAAGTGGACAAGGCCTCCATAATAGTCCATGAAATGTAATGGCCCATGCTTAACACTTGCTCTTTTCCAAACATGGGTATATGAACAATGTTCCAATGCACACCTCAGAGTCCCAGCATAAATGGAACAATGAGCCTTCAAATCTGAAGAGCATGTTTTTACTGCTTCACAAAAAAGTAATTTCTGTCAGTGATACAGAAGCAAGCTATGTCTGCCCATATCTGCCTGAACTTAGGCAGCTGTAAGTTAAAAGTCTAAGTCTGAATTAGAGCTTTTCAGCAATTTTTAAAGTCAACAGAGGTGTCTCTCAATTTGCATAGCAGCTGAGCCATACTGCTGGAAATTCTTATCCCAGAAGTTGGTCTGAATCTTTCTTCTCATTTTTCTCCATCTTCTCAAAACCTCTTTGCCTTCTCTTTCCTTCCTATCTTGCCTAAATATGACTTGGTTTGTTTTGCTTTTCTTATGCTTGGCATACCTTCTGTTCCTTCTCCCCATGCTGCAGAATCACCCACTAAGATCCCAGAGAAAAAAGCTCCTCTTGCCTTCCTCATATTTTGCCACTAGTACTGCAGTCTTCTGAATTATAGAGAAAGGGCCTTGAATGAAAAAATGAAGTCTTCTTTCATATGTCAGTCTCTTAAAAAGAGAAGGTATTTGTGTGTATTTGCAGAATTATATTAACAGCAGACGTGATTTACCGTGTCAAGTAAAAAACTGGCTCCTCAAAGTAGTGGAAATTTCCAATCAACTTTGGAATTTGGGGACATGACAAACCAGTTTGGTCAATCAATATTTAGATTGCTACTAAATCGTATTAACAGAACCACTGCAGCTTAAATTCCTTTTAGGTCTGCAAAATCTTGGAATAAAGTCAAATGTAAAGAAGTATCTAAAAATACGGGAGTTCAAATGCTGATTTTGGGAGAGACTGTGACAACTTATCTATCACATTGCTGTGTAAGCTTAACATTTTTAATTACCCAAATTACTTTTAAAATATACCTTTACTTCTCCTTGGACTTCCTATCTTTTTTAGGTTTGAATAGCTAAGAAGATTATCAGCCTTTCAGGCAGCATCCTAGAGCAGTGGGAGAAAAACAATAGCATTGAGATTTGATCCCTGTTCAGACACACACCACTACAATTAAACTATTTCAAGCAGGGTAAGTTACCTGAGTAAAACCCCATGCATAGAGAAATTTTAGGCCTATACCAGCCAATACTTTATATGCTTTTTCCACATTTTAAGCAGCATTGTGTATACAAGAGGGATGGATATGTGTGTAGGCTTAGACCAATAATCAACTTACTGAAGTTTAACAAGTTAACGCATGCTGTATTTCTGCTTATGTAAGTCCTTAGCAAAGGTGAGATAATGAAAGGGCTTTAAGACAACTTTCATTATGATTCATCTGTTACAGACTCATAATGTGCACATTGAACAAAACTGAATTTCAGCTGATACTCAGTTATCTGATGAGCTGCAGGGACTTAACTGTGTTTACACCCTAAGAATGGCAAATGTACCCATCAAGGCAAGGTTTCTAGGCAAATAAAAAAGGAGCAGCATTAGAGAACAAGATTTGATCAGAAGTACTTAGCAGTCCTCATGTCGGTTGAAAGTGTAATAATGTTAAAAATGTAAAGCATGACAACAATAAAAACCTTGCTAAGGAGGTTAAAAACCAATAAAAAACCCCTCTTCTTTTTACTTTCCTCACATCCCTGTCCCCAGCATTCCTTTTTAGCCAAATATTACAATTTTAGGCAGTAGAAGAATTTAACTAATAGACAGGCAGATCATTAGTGCTATGCTGTTCTGATTTCAGGCCATCGGTGATGATAATAAAATACATAACACCAAATTTTTCAGTAAGCAGAAGTCTCAGTCTCTAATACATACTTAAACTTATTGATCACACTGGTTTATGCGATAATAAAAGTGCAAACATATGCACACACCTTTTGCAAATAAGAAAAATCATTCGTCTTGGGCTATCTCCTTCTATGTGCTTTCACAGCAATTCAAAAGTCATAATAGATAATGGGAAAACAAACTGTTTGCATTTCGTGAATGACCTTGGAAAACTTGCCAGATTTCTCTGTATTGCAGTTCTAACATTGGGCAGAAAATATCACCCTTCTATAAACATTTGTGATCCTCTAATTCTCACTGGGATGAAAAACAAAGGACTTTACTAATTTTATTTGTTTGAATCATTACAAAGTGATTAAACTGTGATTAATTATTGTGAGCATACATTTTTTTGTCTAAAAAAAGAAAATAATATTTTAAGACTCAATGTTTTTTGTTTAGTTCAAAAAACTATTTCCTTTTTTATTTAATTTTATTTTATATAAGAAAGATAAATCTAAAGTAAATATACTACATATATGTACATAGTAGTTTGAATGAAAAATAATTATAAGCAGACTTTTTAATGTTAAAAATACTCAATTTCAGTATCTGAGTGCTTTTAGGTGGCAAGTTGAAAAATTATTTTAAGAAGAGGTTCTAATCTACGCTCTGCCTATAAATGGGATTAATTTTACCTGCATGTTCTTTTTTGTAGTTTCTTCACATTAGCTTTGATACTTTAGGGAAGTAGATATGTATTTCTTCTTTCACTTGCAAGCAGATCTTCTATCACATTGAGATCAGTGTGGTATTTTCCATATATTCATATTTGCAGGACATTATATGAAATTTAAAGACCAAAATGTAAAAGATAATGATATAAAAAAAAAAGTAAAAAAAGAAATCGACATGAGAATCAGCCAATCCTAGGCACTGATCATATTTTCTTATAAAAATGGAAATTTTATCCAAAATTTTGACAGCAGATTTAGTTGACATCTTGTGCCTTAGCGTTCATCCTGAGATACATACTTATATACAGCCCTAAGCAGGATGTTTGGGTGGATCATGTTTGAAACAGTGCCACTGTCCATCCACTCCAGAGGATCCAGGGGACCTCTCCTTGCTTTTGACATAATTGATAAAGGAATTTTGCTCTTTTGTTCCAACTCAGATGTTACTACAGATGCAGGCACTTCCCCAAAAGGCTTATGAATATAACTTGTCTGTTGTATTCACATGTCAAATATTGTTTGACTACCAGAGGGTCAAAAGATAGATAGCCTGCCTGCTCTAGTGCTGTAATCTGCTTTTCTGCTATTACCTTCCACAGGTGGAATGGAGATACATGTTCTTGCAGCCAGACTTGAATACAGGTGAAATGGGAGCTATAATGCTTAAGTTGTGGCCTAATTATTGCATCTCATGGTCTGCAAGGTGCTCCTATGTCTGTCTAGTGCAGTGCAGACCTGCCTAGGATGGAAAAACATACACACAGCCAGACATCGCTTATCCTTAGTATAGCATAAGCCCAGCATCTTTTATGCATCTCTAGTTATGACTTACAGAATTCTGTGGGAGAGTGAAGCACTGGAATACTTTAGGGCAAGTAATGTTTTCTATTTGTGGGTTCATTGATTTACTTTTCACTTCATTTTATTTTATTTTAATTTACTTTTGTTATAAACCAGATTAATCAATGAACTTAAGCAGCTAGTAGAAACTGAGACTTCTGTTTATGGGGAAACTTTTGAGATTTATTTTAGCCATTTGTAAGTAGGCCAGCATCTGGGCTCTGAAGAAGCAAGAAATGGAAAATAATTTAGTGTGGTTTTTTGAGGTGTGATGAGTGAAAATTTCCTTTCCTTTCCAGGGTCTCTACAAAGTGCTACAAAGCACAGAAATGCCTGGACTGTCTTATAATGTTTTCTGTGCATCTGTGTGAAAGTAAATAGATTATTCCATATAAATTCCAAATAAAATATATGGCAAAAGTAAATTTTTCTTATGGATATTGGCCATATTGACTGAAACCTTGTCCTTAAAAATTCCCTTTTTTTTTTATAACACATTTGTTATAACTTCACTGAAAAAAAGAGATGTGTACAATGAATTTTGGCATTTCATATTTTACTTAACAATGAACTGAAAAATGTTTGTTCTTCAGAGATTTGTGTTCTGAATCCCAATAGAGTGGTGGCAGTGGGGGGGAATACCATTTATTTCTCTCTTCTTTTTTGTTTAATAATAAGACTTAGAACTTCACTAAATAATGTTTTTCTTTTCCTGATGATCAAGCTCATCGGTATTTGTTAATAACTATAGAAGGACAAAATCCAGTGCAAAAGAAACTAAACCCCCGAATGCCTCAGTCTGCATTCTCATGGGGGTAATGTTAAATTACTCCCACAGTACTCAGCTGAGGTGTTGGCATGTTTTTTAGGATTTTGTCTCTTGCTGCAATCACCTGTCTTCTTCACATACAAGGTTATACGTCTCCTCACAGGAGAGCTTAGTTACAAGCATAATCATAAGAAGACAGTAATAGCTACTTAAAATCTTCAACACCTGCAAAGCTGCTTGTCTTCCTCTCAGTAGACTCCACAGAGTAGCTATTCTTAACTCAGATCCTTAGGCAGCCAAATGAAGACAAGTGGAAAGAATTTGGACCAGTGTGCCCAGCAAATATTCCGGAATTGGCTGCTAGCCTACAAGACATATTCCTAGTCTAGAGAGAAAGAAGCAGCAGAAGTAACATTTGGAAGATTATGTGAGGTTCTGCACCAACCAGCAGATCATGCTCAGTAGGTACAACATTAATTATAATAGAGCAATAGATACAACATCTGGTTCACCACAAGGCTCCACAAGTAGAAAGCCAGTTTTCAGAAGAGTTAGTTTATGTAGACATGGAAGCTCTGCGTGGACCATAGGAAAAAAAGAAAACAAACTAAGTCATCTAACATAACAATTTAAGTCAATTTAACTTAGTAACAAGTTAATACATCTTGATGATAATTGAATACGCTGCGTTCACTGTCAGTATAGATGCAAGTTGAGGTAGTGTGGGGAATTTAACCTAAAAGTTCGAATCTGATTTATTTATGGTTCTCTAGTTTTCAACTTCTAGGTTTAAATAGGAAGCTTCAGGAATAACAATGACCAAGCTGTGATGTATCTTGTTATACTGATAGCCAGATTCAAACTTCACTCTACTTCAATGTACCTTTTTGTCTGCAGTTTACAATATGCAGTAGTTCCCAATGTTCAGACCCCTGTGTCTCTTATTGTTCTGTAATTATACAGAATAGGAAACTTTTTCACATTTTACTGTCTACAGAGACAATAGGCAGAGGATTCAAAGAACTAATTGGCCGTACACTGTAGCTGATGGGTAGCTGTAGGAGAAAGTTTTCACACAAACCCCTATCACCTCCCAGTCACATGGAGGGTTTATAATCTGCAGGCTGCATACCTGGACAGGCATGAGCAGGGTATAATTTGCTGAACTAACTCAAGTATGAAAATTTGCATATATTCAAGTCCTCTCTGAGGCCATACAAATATATATGTTTATATGTATGTGCACATAGAATCATAGGATAGTTAGGGTTGGAAAGGACCTTAAGATCATCTAGTTCCAACCCCCCTGCCATGGGCAGGGACACCTCACACTAAACCATGTTACCCAAGGCTCTGTCCAACCTGGCCTTGAACACTGCCAGGGATGGAGCATTCACAGCTTCCTTGGGCAACCCATTCCAGTGCCTCACCACCCTTACAGTAAAAACCTTCCTCTTTATATCCAATCTAAACTTCCCCTGTTTAAGTTTTAACCCATTACTCCTTGTCCTATCACTTCTGTCCCTAATGAAAAGTCCTTTCCCAGCATCCTTATAGGCCCCCTTCAGATACTGGAAGGCTGCTATGAGGTCTCCATGCAGCTTTCTCTTTTCCAGGCTGAAGAACTCCAACTTTCTCAGTCTGTCTTCATATAGGAGGTGCTGTTCATTTTGTCGTAAAGAGCCTGACTTCAGTAAATAGTTATGGAGATCCACTTTTTATCCTGCTGCATACTGGGAGCCTAAAGCAGCTGGCAGGTAACTGAGCTCATCAGGATCAAAAATCTCTGGCAGAATCAATAAGGTAAGCGCAAGCATCTTCAATTAAAGCTTTTTGTTGCCACAGATTATTTTTTTTTTTTTAACTGTGCACACATTAGTTTGGTAACAGTGACCATGGTTTTAATACTTGGAGCCCAATATTTGTCACCCAAGTGTTTCAAAGACAGTTCATCCTTGTGCCATGAGTACATACTTAATCTGTGACTTAGATTATTGATCTGCAAAAAGGGAATAGGCTGAATCTGGCCCTAATTCTAGCAAATTTTTGTCAAACCCATTTACTGCATATAAATGTAAGAATTTGGCCCTGTTCTGACAGTCAGTAAGCTGGAGTGCAAATGTTCTACATGTGCTATTTGACCTCTACAGTTGAGGATTTAAAACTTTAATTATCGGAACGAGAAGATGAGAACAGATTCTGAGTTAGCTACTTTTTTTGAATAGATATTCAGACTCCAGGGGGAATAGTGATTTGCAGGCTCATTGAGAGAGAAAAAGGATGTCCTTTCATTCCTAGGTGTACAGAGGGAGGAACAAAAGGGGGCCTCGATACTGTTCCATTAAAATAAATCACTTCTCAATCCAGGCGAGAATTTGTATCAGAATATTTGATAATCGAAACTTTACCAACAAGAGCAAATCAGAGAGGGCATTTGATTACTCAGGGCCAGATCCTGCTAAGCCTCCCTCAGAAATGTCTTACTGAATGCAAGAGCAGATCAGTATGCAGAAAGCTACCTGGATAAGGCTGTTAGACAGGGGAGTCTATGAAAGAGAGAGCTGTGTTGTTTCTTTGTTCTGGTGAGAGTTGGCAGTGGACATATTACAGAAGTACTAACCATATAACCTGACCTCCAGCTGCCATTGAAAACAGTGAAAAATATTTTTCTTTGACTTCAGCAGACACAAGACAGGATAGTTAAGGTTAATTAATTAATTAGTTTTCAGAAAATACTTTGAGATCTGCTGATACTGAGATCCTACACAATGACAAAGTTGCACTGTAATCCACAGAGATCTGTAGAGAGCTGTCATTCATCGATACCACAATACAATCATAATTTAGTAAAACTGCTTGTTTCCTTTCATTAGGGCAGAGGTATATTCTTAGGGTTTAAATTCTCTAGTCAACAACAGAAGTAGTATTGTGGGAACAGCCAAGGGAATGAAAGCAGTGAAAAAGAAATTATTTGATGGGTCTGTCTGGAAAGAAAATGCGATATAAATATGCAGAAATAGTCAAATACTTTGATGAGGCATTCTCTTAAAATTGTGTGTGTGTGTGTGTGTGTGCGCACGCGTGTGTGTGTAATATGCTAACTTGATCAGCAGGATATGTCATTCTGGAAGTGAGCTACATATGATGCAGATTTCAGGGGAAAAAATAACCCAAAACCAACACATATTACATCGAAAAGTTTTCAAAAGGTAAAGTCCTTTCTTCCTTACTTTGTTCGGGGGGGTTGGTAATGTTAGAAGAAAAAAGTAACTTTGAGTACCGCAAAGCATTGCTCCATTTCTTATTAACCCACCTACATTTTAAAAGTAAATACACTAGTATTTCTTTGTATGCATTTGTATGCACACCCATTCACTTGCACACATATTCCCAGACCTTTAGTTTCTGTGTCATTTTCAGACTCTTAGAGATAAATTACCCCAAAGCATCCCTAAAAATAAACTTACAAGCCTGATTATAGATAATTTTTAAAGACATAAAGAAAGTTAAAGTTCTTGTCCTAAATGATTATTAGCAGTAACAAATAGCCTGTCTGCATTCTCTTTCAGCTGTAGATTGCAGTACATCTTACAAGCAGTCATTTAGTTTTGTAACCCCCTGACAACATAGTACAATATTACCATTCCCATTTTATAGAAGAGAAGAACCAAAGCAGAACAATTAAACAAGTCACCCAAAGTTATACAAGGTCTGGGGCAGAGCCAGGAATAGAATCAAAGTCTCTTGAGTCCCTGACCTTCATATTAAACACAAGATCATCCTCCCTCTATTTCTAGTTAGAGCATTCAATTCACCCCATCTGGTGTGCATGTGTAATTTGTACCGGAGGGGTAATTCATCCCTAGAGGAGGGCAGGCGGGGCTTGCAAGGGGTGTCAGCTGTGAGCTCAAGATTTGCATACCCTGTACAGTCAATGAAAAGAAAATTTCTCCCAAGGAGCATTTCTGGCAAACATATTAAAAGGGGCAATGGAAGATTCAGTTGAGACCTCTCCAAGCTTTTAGAAGGTGAATTTCCCCAACTGCTTTCTTCCTTTGATTGCACAGTTAAAAATGAAGTTTATCCCTCAATAACTTCAGGCTTCATATACTACCTTGAAACTGTCATTTGGTGTTTGGGACAGGGGATCATTTAACATCTTCCTCTTAATCCTACAGGGGACAGTCTGTTGATGGCGAGTGTGTGCTGTTGGAACCAATCCTTTACGTGGCCTTCACATGCTTAATTAGCCAGTGCGAAATGAATGCCTCTCAGCTATTAGCGTCATCATTCAAGCTCAGGAGCATTCTTTCTAAAGGAGCACTAAATGTTGGAAGGGAAGAATTGTAATAACATTAAGGAGAACTTTAAATTATATGCATGTGTGTGCCTGCACATACATATGCAAAAAATACATACACAAAAATGCTCATATGGTTTTGAAATTATATGGAAGTTCCCACTTCTTGTTTTAGGAAAACCTCTCTGGGAACTGAGGAGTTGTTTGCTAGTTAATTGACAACTTAATTGATTATTGTTTCTTTTCATGGCACTAATTAGGACAAAAACCTGATTTAATGTGGTAGGTTGTCCCTGGAAGATTCCCAGCCAAATGGCTCAAACTTGGGACCTTCAAGTTAGGATAAAAATCCCAACTTTTTGATGCTTACCTAAAAAAAGAAGTATTAAACTTGTCCAGGTTCACCTATAAATAAAAACAAGCATTGCCAGAAGGCAGACCTGTCCACTGTGAATCTGAAACATTTTAGCTTCAACATATTCAAAAAATCTTTAAAAAAAAAAAAAAAAGAAAGATTGACTCATCTTTCCCATCACTTCACTGATGATGTAATCCTGCTGTCATTAAAAGCTTTCCTCCAGATTTCTGTCACTATATGGAAGTGGGAAGAAAATCAGGCTCAGTATCTGTGCTTAGATCAAGAAGCAAGATGATTTGATTTGTTGTTTGGCATTACAACAGGCAAAGTGTCACTCATTCAAGTCCATAAGTTTTACAGTAATACTGGGCCATTTCCTTCTGAGGTTAAAGTCAATGAGTGTTTTCCACACGAGTTCAGCAGTCAATAGGTTCATATTTTCTTTAATATTTCTCTTTCCCGGGGGGGAAACCACTTCTGTTGACTTCCCTTAAGATGTCTAATCAAGCAAACCACTACTGACAATGTGCTTTCCCAAGTTTGGCCCTTAGCAGCTTGGAGCAGGAGGTGAGAATGGCTGGAGAGCAGGGGAATTTCCTCTCACCTGTGTGGAGCTGCTAAGTTCTTGGCCCTCTTGCAAGCCTGCCATGACATCCACTTGATTCAGATGTGTAGAGAGGGGATTAAATATGCCTTCAGTCTCCTTCAATACCTTGGCAAAGACTGACGATTCCACCCCAACCAGGTCCACCTCTGAAAGGGGAATCTTGGAGGCATAATAATTTTGGGGGCCAATACAGGTGGAGACTGCGTTCACCCTTTTTCCTTTTCTATTTGCAGCCTTCCCCTGGATCAACAACTTTGCAGAGATCTGCACAAACCCTTGCTCAGGCACAGATATCTTCAGAGGAGGTGGTGCTACTCACATGAGTAAAAGTGAGCTGGATTGGGCCCAAACTTAGTATTAAATCCTTGCAGTTCCAGAACTGTATCTTTAACAAGGCTTATCTGAGATGAAGGCACATTTTTCAGTGCTCATAACAGCAGCAAGATTCTTATTATGCAACATTTAAAAGCAATAATTTCTGCAGATTTAACCTCATAGATTTTCTAATACAATAAAATTACATTTAAAAAAAACTGAATGCTGCAGATATAACCCCTTCATGTGCAATTAGCAAATTTTAAATAGAAACCTTAATATTAACATTATTCTTTATGCCTCAATGAGTGGAATATTATTTAAATTGATATGACATAAGAGAATATAAATAATTCCTAAGTGTAGGTCTAAACTAGAATTTCAGGCCATATTGAAACGGCAAAACATTATCTATTCCCTATTTCCCAATTTATCATTCATTACAAGCCTGATGACACATTTTTCTCAAAGAGATCAAATTAGCACTAAAGTGCTGATAAACATTATAAATAAATACAAAAAGCTATTCTGAAAATTTGGTGTAACACAAAATAAATGCCCATGTTCCACCAAATTTCATCAACTTTCTGGTAGCTGAGAAAGTGTTGCAAGCAAACACAAAGTTAAGAGTGAACTGCTGCTCTCTTCACTGCAATAAAAAATGTAAACCTATTAAAAAAGGGAAATATAATTTAATTAAGGACAATTCATTATTCCAAATAAACCTATAGTTCATAATAGAGAGAGTTACAATTGGCATTTTTATAAAAGAAAACTAAAAATGTGCTCTGTGTTTCTTTGTACAAACTAGACAAAATAGTGGTTTTCTCTCCACAAGCTGTAAGAATAAACCTATAAAATCATGATTATCTATGATGAGAAAAATCTCTATAATCTATATACATTTTTTATCGAAGCAGTAAGTGAAGAATTAGATCAGATGCATTGCTGTCTCAGTAGCTTCTTTTCATTGACTACTTGTCTTCACAGTTTCAGGACTTTGGGGTCTTGGGGCTTTGTGGGTTTTTCTCATTTGTTATTGTTTTGTTTTGCTGTGGGTTGTTTTTTTATGTACTTCATCAAGAAATATACAGCTATAATAATAATAATAATTAATGTTATTTTTGTGTGTGTGTGTCATGGCAACACTTTTAGCAGGGACCAGACCTGTGTTATTTTACTGCAGAGTCACTTTGGGTGGTTTAAATCATTGGAGGTGAGTAGCTTAGGGTACAAATCCAGCAATCCTGTGCCAAAAATCCCTGCAAATTCAGTAGGATCTGGCCTTTGCAAAATGACATTTTATTGCTTCATCTTATTAAGAGATAAGAAGCAAATGACAAGGGTCAGGCATTACCTGAAACTTGCTTTCTTTGAGATACTCAATAAGGAAGCTTATCTGAGTAAGGAAAGCAATACTTTGCCTCAAGCTTCTCCCTCTGTTTCCCACAATGGTCTCCAGAAAGCCAGAATACAATTCCTTTCTTAATACTATCAGGGCAGAATAACTAACTCATGGTACATTTCAAGATTGCTTGATATCTACAGCTACAAAATACACACAGCCTAATATTCTGACATGAACCTCATTTTCTCCATACCCTCAATCCAAAGCTGAAGTTCTGCCCATTCCACTTTTAAGGCTGGAATGGGCATAACCAGTCTGTAGTTTGATGTTATTTGATAGTGAAAAATACATTTTCCAAAATTCTTCAAAGCCTGAATCATCTGATACTGGATGAACCCAGTTCACACTATGAGAAAGAAAGTGAAGAAGTGCTCTCAACAGACTGTGCCTCACTGATGGCGCTAGATGGTATGTTGTCTGATGTGATGGACAGCTTGGGTACATGCTTGACTCCTGTGACAGTCAGTAAGGCCAGGCATGAACAGAGACGCTTATATGTCTTATAATTACATTGCAAATTAATTGTTCCTTAAACTCTTCATGAAATTATAAACGCCTGTAATTCCAAGACCTTGCCATCATAAATTCTTACAGGCCCCATGGCCAAGTCTTCACCAAGAGTAAATTTCCAGAAGACTAATGAAGTTGAAAGAGCTGTACTAAATGGACAGTTAGTGCCTCTTGTAACCTGCAAGTTCAAGCAGCTAAAAAGAAGAGAAGTAAATGCCGAAAAGAAATAAATGCCAAAAATAATAGGTACGTTAACACAGGGCTTTGAAGATTAATAGAGTGTTGAGGGTCTCCTATAGAAACAAGAGAGAGGGGAAAGGAGAGAGGAAAAAAGACACAGGATTGGGAGTCCTGAGGACCTTGATTTACTTAAGTGCGAGGTTAAAAAGTAAAACAAAACAAAGCACACAACACTTGCCCCAGTTTAGTTATTCCATGAGTTTGATCACAAGTCAAAGATACCTTAATATTCACATTCCATAGGTTGAAGGAGGTAGAGAAATTCATAGAAGAATAATCCATTTTCGGTCATAAAGCTTCAGAAGAAAGTGTGTACTTTTACAGTCATAAGGGAAAAATAATTCTATTTTTAATATGTATCAAGACTTGCAGGCTTCCCAATCTCTCTGTCAAAATAGAGCTGTTCTGCATAGAGCACTTCTCAGTGTTACCAGTAGTTTTTTTTTAAGTTTCTGTGGCAAAAGACTAATGGAAAAAATAACAAAAATATCCTAGAACCAACATGAACTCTGTTCTTTCTGCAGCTGAGAGTGGAATGGCAAATAAGAGGAAATGCTTCCAGACGTACAAGCTAATCAACCATATACTCTGAAGCATAAGATTAGATTAACCTTAGTGTATGCAGGTAAAAAAGCTGCTCTGAAGGCAACTTTCTTTTCTTCTTCTTTCCTTTGAAGTGATAGGACCAGTTTTCACTATAGTTCTGGTCACTATTCCCTATTCTGCATGATCAAGCATACAGTCTTTGTAATGACGTCTACTATGCACACAGCTCTTTGAAAGCATAAAATAACTCACCAAATCAGTCCAGCCTTGTTAAAGACAGGCACAGTTTTTTCTGTAGACCAGGATGAAATTAGGAGAAATGAGTGTCAGGGATTCTAAAATACGTTACCAGCCCCATGGTATATTTAGCAATTTACATATCCCAAATATAAGGAAATCCATAAGCTGAACAATTAGAAGTTTGAAGGCAGGCAATGGAATTGTGTTTGGCCTCATACAGTGTTTGAAACACTGAGACACACAGTCCCGCTTGGCTGTCTGTAATCATGATCACACCAAAGTACATCAGCAGTACAGCAAGCTGCTTTCAATTTTAACACATCAGCAAAAAATGAATATGGTGAAACAAAAATGGTTCCAAAATCCTGTCTTCTATTTCTCCTTTCTCTGAATTAACAGCAACATCACTCAAAACTGTGCTAAATCCAAAAGCCAGCAGCATTATCCTTCAGCTGTGCTGAAGTAGGAAGGTTAGCTTTGTTTTTACTCCAAGGCTGGTGTCACATAACTGGCCAATGTCTGATTATGCACTTTTATGGTTTGACATTGCCCTAAAGAGAGAAATCCAGACTTCTGTGGATTTGCCTCTCCTACTCTTAAGGGAGTCTCATAGTTGGCTCCTGTTGTACTGAGTGAATAATACTAAGTGATCATTTAATAAAATATTGGAATGTAAATACTTAGGCACAGCTAGTCACTCAGATTTCCTGAATAATCACCACCATGGAGGGAATGAACACAGCTCTACACATAAAACCTTCAAGGGAAAAGCCATCAGAAAAGGTTTCTCTTTTTCAGCATCATGCAAATTAGTTTCTTAGCTCTGTAGGGAGGAAGTAGAACCAGCCCTGCAGTCTGTGAGAGAAGAACAATACTCCTAAGTCCCAAACAATACCTCTCTGTGATATTGGCTGGACTGATAGATCTAGTTCAGAATTACAAAGAAATGTGGTAGGAAATAGATGCAAATGCTACCTAAAAAGATTTCTAGGTGGATAAAGATAAGGATAAAGACCATGTCACTTTAACCCAAGCTGTTTTGGAGGGAGATTAATAATATTGGCTGTTCCTAGTTCTGTACTTAGTACATTTTGCTATGAAAACTGGCATCCTTATAATGAAGATCTAGCAGTTTATTTAACACATGTACACCACGCTACCCCCCTTAAAATGAGTTATCTGGGTTTTAAGACTGCTCTTAGAAAACTCTTGAACATGCAACAATGAAAAGAAAATAAAAAAAATAAAGGAGCATTTCCATAGGCTTTCCTTTAGGACTTTTTTCTTTCCATAGTTCCCACAACATACTTTTTCCCACTGTGATATTTCTGCCATTGGAGCCATCATTGTTTCTGGCATGTCCCTGCTTGGCTTAGTCCACTGCACTGTACTAGCTCCTCTTTGTCTTTTTAGTACATGGAACTCTTTTCTAACTGCCTTGCATCAGGGTCTCTGTGTGTCCCTTATTCTCCACTCTCATGTCTCATTTTCTTCTATTTCTCCCCTGAAGCAAGGATGCTCTGTGCCTGTCACTCAGTTGGTTTCAAATCTTGATTCCCTCATTTCTGTTTTTCTCTCTTGATCTTCTTCACAGAGAACTTTTCATATCAGCCATTACCATTTCACCTCTCTGGGGAGGACAGAAATTTCTGCCAAATTTCTCAATCCCCACATTACCAACACACACTGACCCTAAACTGCTCCATGTTTGCGTTCTTATTTTTATTCCTGTCCCCACAGCAATTTTTATTCATTTTCAAACTCTGTAAGAAATAACTGACAATTTTATAAAATGGTAGGACGAAGACTAAAAGTGAGTTGTAAGTGTTCACAGGAAAAATGGAAATAGAATCATAGATTCATAGAATCATAGAATAGTTAGGGTTAGAAAGGACCTTAAGATCATCAAGCTCCAACACCCCTGCCATGGGCAGGGACACCTCGCTCTAAACCGTATCACCCAAGGCCTCATCCAACCTAGCCTTGAACACTGCCAGGGATGGAGCAATCACAACGTCCCTGGGCAACCTATTCCAGTGCCTCACCACCCTAACAGGAAAGAATTTCCTCCTTATATCCAATCTAGACTTCCCCTGTTTAAGTTTTAACCCATTACCCCTTGTCCTATCACTACAGTCCCTGATGAAGAGTCCCTCCCCATCATCCTTATAGACACCCTTCAGATACTGGAAAGCTGCTATGAGGTCTCCACGCAGCCTTCTCTTCTCCAGGCTGAACAGCCCAAACTTTCTCAGCCTGTCTGCATACAGGAGGTGCTCCAGTCCCCTGATTATTTTTGTGGCCCTCCTCTGGACTTGTTCCAACAGTTCCATGTCCTTTTTATGTTGAGGACACCAGAACTGCACACAATACTCCAAGTGAGGTCTCACGAGAGCAGAGTAGAGGGGCAGGATCACCTCCTTCGACCTGCTGGTCACACTCCTTTTGATGCAGCCCAGGATACAGTTGGCTTTCTGGGCTGCAAGCACACACTGAAGCTGGCTCATGTTCATTTTCCATTGACCAGCACCCTCAGGTCCTTCTCCACAGGGCTGCTCTGAATCTCTTCTCTGCCCAGCCTGTAGCTGTGCCTGGGATTGCTCCAACCCAGGTTTAGGACCTTGCACTTTGCATGGTTAAACTTCCTATGGTTGGCATCAGCCCACCTCACAAGCGTGTCAAGGTCCCTCTGGATGGCATTCCTTCCCTCCAGCTTACCAGCCAAACCACACAGCTTGGTGTCATCGGCAAACTTGCTGAGGGTGCGCTCAGTCCCACTGTCCCTGTCAGCGACGAAAATGTTAAACAAGACTGGTCCCAGCACTGATTCCTGAGGGACACCACTCGTTACTGGTCTCCAGCTGGACAATGAGCCATTGAACACGTCTCTTTGTGTCCAGCCATCCAGCCAGTTCTTTATCCACCGAGTGGTCCATTCATCAAATTGATGTCTCTCCAATTTAGAGACAAGGATGTCATGTGGGACAGTGTCGAGCACTTTACACAAATCCAGGTAGATGACATCAACTGCTCTACCCCTGTTCTGTGATATTATAGATTAGAATAAATAGATTATTCTTCTATTATTCTTCTATTTAATAAACAGGACTGACAATACCCAGTGTTTACCACTTCAGGAGTAACAAATTTAAAGAACCGTACCCAAAAAAACAAATGAACAAAAAAATACCAACAAAAAACACTAAAAATAAAATGGTAGCAGCAGTGGTGAACTCTGTAGTGCTGGCAATTTGAAAATATATTGTTTCCTTCTCTTTATTTCCTCCTCCTCCTCAGTCTCCCATTCTTCTTCTTCTTTAATATCCATTCTAATTACATGAAGAATTAACTCAAAGGTTCATGAGCTGGTTCTATGTTCTGTTGAAGATTGTGTTGCATGACTACAGTAGTCTGCTTACATTATAAACCATGTAAAGGTTTATAACAGAGGGTGATTTTAATGGCTGCCATGAATAATTTCCTTAACTCTTACAAGTCTGTTGAGTCTCGTCAGCCTACTGAAGTCATGTGAGAATTGTTGTGTCCTTTATCAAAAATACATCTTTTCCCCAAAGCCTATTAGCAGGCCAGATCAAATGGGAAAAAAAACAAAAACCCTTGCCTTAGAATGGAGCAGACTTCTCTTTCTTTTTTTTTTCTAATACTGATATTTTATTTTCTAAAATACCTAACATAACCAAAACAGTGGGAAAACTTAATTAATAGGTAAATTTCTGTTCATTTTTTTATCCTTATGAATATTTTAATTAATGTTAATTAACAGATTTCAATATTGCTTAGGAACCTCAGCCATACATGAGGATCAGATGCATGTACATCTAAAATACAGAACATGGTTCAGCCCATCAGGGTCCTCTTGTATGCTACCCCCGTTGAAGCAAAAAAAGCCACAAGGAGTAGGTGGAAGAAAATCCTTTCGTTTGTAGTAAGAAGGCTAATTTCCTGATAGTTAGGTCCATTAGGATAAAAATAGTTGGACAAACAATACTAGCAAAACTCCCTCATCTAGGAAGCTTAAAACTGAGATGGAACAAACCCAGAGGAATAGCCTAAGGGAAGAACTCCACCCTGGTGAGGGACTGGGGAGCAAATAAATAATTACAGACTGTGGGGTTAAGTACTGTCAGTCTATTTTACCAAGCACAGAATAGAAAGCTTTGATAAAGAAATTTTACTTTTGTGCATTTGTTTGCCATTCCTACTTACTAAGAAGGTTATCATCTTTCAAACTAGATCAGTCTTACAGCACTCCTGTTAAGCTTTCAGTCTCTGCCTACAGCGGTCCTCTTCAGTTTCATCATTATAGCTTGCGTTTTCCCTTCAAAAATGCCTTCAACGACTTGGCTTCAATGACTAGGCAATTTTTTAAACCTCTGACAAGTTGGCTTCTTTGTAGTCTGCTGGAGATTTACTAAGATCCAAACACTCTTGGAACAAAGCATCCATACCTGAATGGCTATGATTGATCTAGGTTTTGTCAAATGCTCAGAAGCAGGTATTCCCTTTGCTTCAAAGACCAATGATAACAACTGTCCAATTTATTAAGACTTCTTGAATGTTGTAATTTTTTTTAATTCCTCCATCATGGATATTTTTGAAGTTGATAGGAGTATAGGATATCAGACAAAGTAAATAATCTGGAGTTTATAGAAACCCAAAGAACATGGATCTTTATTTATTTGATGGTTACTCATTTATTTTGAAACTGATCATCAGACCAATCTCATGATTTTTTTATGTCTTACAGTGTTAAGGGTTGGTTTTTTTTTGATTTCTTTGTTGTTTTTTTTCTTGAAGGCTAAACTTCAAAATTATACCACTTATCAATAATGTACAGGAGTAATCTCTGATACAGAAAACACAGCTGGAAGTTATGTTGAAAAACCAGGTAGTCCACCTTCAAGGACTAAAGTCTACTTCAAGAAAAGATCAATACTATCCACATCATTCCTGGTAAATTTTAATAATTTCTTGGAGACCTCCAGTGATGAAAAACCCTACAGTTTTCTTAGACTAGTAATCCCAGAACTTCACTATTGTTATCTCAGGGATTTCTGTTCTTTATTTGCTTTTTGATAAAGTGTCTCTGTCTTCTTGTCATCTGTGAGGAACTGATAATTTCCTTCCTTTTCAGAGTTTAAAATTACAGGTAAAGGTTTACTGCTTCTGAGTGTCTTCTCTACTATGACTTGGTGTTCGTGTCTTCACACAAAATCAAGCCAAAATAGCTTTAAATATGAATCATTTTGGAAATTGTTTTCTAATTCGAATGAATATTTATTCAGAGTCCTCTACTGTTTCAACCAGATTTTTCTGAAAAAAAATATTTTTGTTTGTGAAAGATGTAATACAAAGCCCAGCACATTTTCCTATCTCTTCTCCGTTTCCAGATTTTTCCTACAATAAACAAAACCTCACAAATAAATAATTAACAAAAAATGACTTATTTATAATCAGAAATATTTGGCTACCAGATGGTCCAGAGTATATCTTTATATAATAGGATCTTGAATACGGTTTTAACTCTGTGGGAACAAACAGCAGAATATTAATAAAATGCCAATTAGTTTAATTTATTCTCATATCTATTGAATATATATATTGGCACCTACATGGTTTTAATTTCATTTTGGGATTCCAGCTGCTATTGAAGGCAGATAACGTCTAAAAAAGTAAATAAAAAAAAAATGCTTAGACAAATAAATATGTCAACAGATGAAAAGAAATAATTTTAAATGAAGCTGACAAGATACTTCACTGGGAATATAAGAACTTTATGTTCTTTATGTTAATGCCTCTTATTGCTTTCTTTCTGACATTAAATTGTAAGTCTTATCTTAATTTAAAATAATTTTCATTATCAGCACAATCCTGAAATATTCCTGAAGTCAGTGTTTCTCCCCTTTCACATACTCCTTGATTTCAAAATCTTAAAGTTTTTTGATGCATGAGTAGGTTTTTTTGTATAATATATGCAAGTTTATTTTCTGCAGACTTTGTTGATGCTTCTGTAATCCATTCTTAGATACTAGATTGAAAGTCACTGTTTTACATATTTTCCTCAATTACACTTGTGTTAAAGGCATCTCAAAGAAAAATAACTGATATAATAAACTTGCTGTGATTTAGCCACGATTGTGTTTGACCCTCCCTCAAACTCAAGATATTTGAAGAGTCAGGCTGAGAATGGATGATGAGAAAAATGTGAAACTGAAATTCAACTTCAGCTGTTATACTGGATCTGGCTGGGATAGAAATGACTTTCTTCACACCAGCATGTATGGTGCTGTGTTTTGGATTTGTAACTAAAACAGTGTTGGTAGCACACCAGTGTTTTTGCTGTTGCTGAACAGTGTTTGCTGTGTCAAGGTTTTCTCTGTTTCTCACTCTGACTCTGCAGTTGCTGGGGGTGGGCAAGAAGTTGGGAGGTACGCAGCTGGGACAGCTGGCCCCAACTAAGCAAAAGGATATTCCCTACCCTATAACATGCCTACAACAAAAACTGCAATGAGTGTGTGGTTTGTCCTACAAGTTAGCTGTTGCTTGAGGAGTGGCAGGACATTAGTGTGATTTTGGGAGGTAGCAATTCCATTTGTATCACTTGGGGTTTCCCATCTTTCCTTCTCTTGAACCATGAATATTCTTGCTTTTGCTACTCCTACTGTCTCTCCCATATCTCTGGCGAAAGGAGTGAGCAAGGTGGGTGCTTAGCTGCTGGCCATGGTCCATCCACCACAGGCATTCATCAGTTTCAGTAATTGCAGCAAAATCCAGCTGGGAAGCGAGTTAGTGCTTGATGATTAGCCAGTGTTGACATCAATGCCATTGTAGAATTACTGTAAGTAGAGTTCAGCGGTCTATACCTACCACATAGCATTGAATTATATTGATTACCAAGACCCTTTTGTTTTCTGACATTGCTGGCTGTCTCAAATGTGCATCTTGGGATTGATAAATCCACATTGCTCCTAGGAAGAACAAAGGTGGTGATTCTAGATGCAGGGCTAAGCTGT
The DNA here is from genome assembly GCF_033783945.1 of Neopsephotus bourkii. Taxonomy (NCBI): domain Eukaryota; kingdom Metazoa; phylum Chordata; class Aves; order Psittaciformes; family Psittacidae; genus Neopsephotus; species Neopsephotus bourkii. The sequence goes on along the minus strand of NW_026900867.1, from coordinate 145,547 downwards.
CATATGTTGGGCTCCATGTATGCGTATCCTGATCAGAGTTCATGGGACATACATGGGTCTTATTTTAGGGTCTGAGATAATCTAGTACTCATTCCACTCAAGTTCCAAAACTTATGCTGAGGTGCCCTACTTTCTCTGAGGGAAGAAAAATTACTGTGTCACTGGTAATTAAACTCTGAATTAAGAATAAACTCAGATTTATGTTTACATTACAGTGTAGTCTTAACCTTTAATTTAAAACTAGATATGTCTACACAGATAGATGTCAGAAGTGACTGAAGAAAACCCCCTAAAACAGTAATTCAGGATTACTTAATTTTCTATATGTGCTGCTGTATGAGGTTCAAGCCATGTACTTCTCTCAAAGTTAATCAGAGAACATCCACAACTGTGTCCTATGTAGGAAAACTCCCACATTTCAACTTAAAGTGCTGTGCCATAAAAGTCTAACCTCCTGTCCTTGTAGTGCTAGATGTTAGAGTTATGTAGATAGCTCTCTCTTTCCAAGATCTATCTTCTTTATTTTCACCTTTTCCCATGAGGACAAAATACACAATTTCACACTCTCTGGCTATAGTAATTTCTTTTAGGGAAGGATGAATTACTAGGGTGAACACAGCTACCACTGCATTATCTGAGGCAAAAAACATGCCTAGTGTAGGGAGATGCTAACAGAACGGACCTCCGTCCCATCTTTCCCTCCAGTTCTTTCCTGAGAAGAAATCCTTTTCTGTCTTTCAGACACCCTATGGTTTTTGAAAACCAGGCTGCTCCATTTAGTTTTGTTGTTTTTTTTTTTTTTTTTTTTTCTTTTTCTTTTTTTCTTGGAACTCATATATATATTACTTCTACATAAAAGCCCATATGCTTGTAGTCTTATTAAAGCCTATGCTGATATTTTGTCCAGGACCCAGATTTTTGCAGTGCTGCATTGCACAGGAATTACTGATACCACTTAAATCCTGTGTTGTCAGGGAGTAGCTTGTTTCTACAATCTAGGTACTGCATATAACCCAGAACCATCTGCAGCCACACTGGCTGCAGAGATGTAGATTAACATTATCTCTGACATGTAGATCTTGGAGGTTTGTTTCGGTTATTATTTTGTAGGATGTTTCAACACAGAGCAGAGCTTTTTTTGCACTTGGGGCTGTATAAGCCACAGAGCAGAGCTTTTTTTGCACTTGGGGCTGTATAAGCATGCAGCAAGGGATGGTACTTAGTCTGAAGAGTCTACAACACAAAGTGAGGAAGGGAAAGCTTACTTAGAGACTAGCCTGAAGTTGCACTGCAGGGAAGACCTGGGAATAGTATCTAGGTCTCCTGATCCCCTCAAGTCTGTTGCTTTATTCACTAGGCAATGCTGTATCCTTTCATTTAACTCCCTTCTCCTTTATCCTACTGGATAAAAGTCATCAACAAGGGCCCCTATATGCAAATAGACATTTGATGAAGGGGGGGAAAAAATCCCACAAAAAACAATCCCCTGGAAAAACACCCTTCTAAAACACTTTACATTGTTCTTGGAATGATGCAGTGCCAATGTTCATGATTTTGGGCTATTTGTTCAGAGAATTTCAATGCATTTTTATTTGTAGTCCTTAAAAGAGTTGTAAGTGGGAAATGTTTTCTTATATACAGTAAGCTTCCCCTATATTGTATGCATGTGCATGTTTACTGGCAACATGTAATCTGTGGGATAAAGGAAAAGAATGGCACTGAGTGGGAGGAGAATTAAAATAATTGTCTTTCAATAGTGCTTATTATTTCTTTTAAATCCAGTGCAACATAAATTCAAAGAATTTCCCTTAACACTGATTGACATGGCATCCCCAGACATCTCCTGGTATTGCTCTTCAATTCTCCTGCAAAATGTAAATTTTTATTTATTTATTTATCTTGATTTTTCAAAACAAGATGAAGGTTCAAAAAGTCTTAAGTGAAATTTCTGGGTCACATGACACATTTGACTACTAGGCATTCCTTATAACTCCCATGTCTTTTCTGCTTATTTAGTGATCTACATAAGTGCAAATAAAAGTCATAGAATCGTAGAATGGTTTGGTTTGGAAAGAACCTTAAGATCACCTAGTTCTAACCCCCTGCCACGACCAGGGACACCTCACACTAGACCATGTCACCCAAGGCTCTTCCAACCTGGCTTTGAACCTGCCAGGGGTGGAGACTTTACTACCTCTTTGGTAGTAAATCCAATACCTCTTTGGGCAACCTGTCCCTGTGCCTCACCACCTTCACAGTAAAGAACTTCTTCCTCATATCTAACCTGAACTTCCTCTAAGTTTAAACCCATTATCCCTTGTCCCATCCTTATGGTCTCTAATGAATAGTCCCTTTCCAGCATCCCTGCAGGCCCCCTTCAGACACTGGAAGGCTGCTGTGAGGTCTCCACACAGCTTCTCTTCTCCAGGCTGAACAGCCCAAACTTTCTCAGCCTGTCTTCATATGGGAGGTGCTCCAGTCCCCTGATCATTCTCATGGCCCTCCTCCGGACTTGTTCCAACAGTTCCATGTCCTTCTTATGTTGGGGAAGCCACAATTGCACACAGTGCTCCAAGTGGGATCTCATGAGAGCAAAGTAGAGGGACGGGATCACCTCCTTCGACCTGTTGGTCACGCTCTTTTTTGGTGCAGCCCAGGATATGGTTGCTTTCTGGGCTGCGAGCACGCGCTGAAGCCAGCTCATGTTAAGTTTTAAATCAACCAACACACCCAAGTCCTTCTCCTCAGGGCTGCTCTGAATCTCTTCTCTGCCCAGCCTGTAGCTGTGCCTGGCATTGCTCCTACCCAGGTGTAGGACCTCGCACTTGGCATGGTTAAACTTCATGAGGTTGGCATTGGCCACCTCTCAAGTGTGTCAAGGTCCCTCTGAATGGCATCCCTTCACTAGAATCACATTAATGAACATGTTGTTTTATAAACACAAGATCTTGTACAGTAATGAGTACAGGGGGCTGTAAATCACTCTTCTTGGATGCTCTTCACAGGAAAAACCTTTGTTGGAGATTTTTGCAGAGCATGTTTAAGGTTGTGCTTTTAATAAGTATAATAAAACCAAGATTCCTCTGTGACATTTTCTTTTGAGTTTGAATTCTGTGTAAGCAGAAGCCTGAATTTCAATAAAGTCACTTCAGTTGTTGTCCTTAAAGCACTTTTCTAGCAGGTACTGAGCACTCCTGTAAGGAGGGCTCTGCTCTGATCACTGTTAGCAATGAGTTTCCTTCCCCTTTGACAGAAATCCCATGATTTGAAAGAGATGGACCGTAAACCCCACCGAATGTTACATCTCCAAACTGAGTTTGAATGATGTATCTGGAAGAAGACTGTTGTGAGGTATCAGGAGTGAAACTTTTTTATGGACTCAGGGATGTAAGTGTGAGAAAAATACTACAGTTGGTGTCTCTTGTGGGAAAAGCTACCTATTGATCAGAAAGATGATTTCTTAGCTAGGTAAGTTGATATCTGATTTCAGTTCTGAATCTCCCACAGATTAGTTGTGTTACCTGGGACAAGTCAGCTTCCTGATCATCTGGTATCTCTGTTCCTCCTGTTGCAAAATATGGAATAACAACTACTCTTTCCCTTGTTTGCTTAAACAGCAAGTTCTGCAGGCAAGACAGGTTTCTTTATTATGCATATGAACAACATCTGGCTTAGTGTGCCAGATGCACAAATCATTTATTTGTGTAGTTAGTTAAAATGTGAGCTAAACTGTGATAACAAATCCATGTAGACAGTCTTTGTCCAGGATGAATATAAGGTAAGTAGAGTAAATTTTCTTTCTTTTAAGAGCTTAGTGTGTATTACCTCATATTTGTTACAGGCTCAAGACACATGAGTTGTCCTTTACATAGCTAGCTATAATGGTCCTAGTAAAGCAAGGTATGTTCACAATGTTGCTTGTGCTATACTTGATTTTACAGGATAATTAAGGCTGCTCACCCTTGCTTAAGCAATGGCTCTTATTGCCCCTGGAATACTTTAGGAATAAAAAAATTGCAGGGAACTCAGTTTCTCCAGAGGAGCTTTTACTCTTTGATCTTAAGTGTTGACAAAATAAGCAGAAATTTGGAGAAGTAGGAACTGACAATCAATAACTTCTTTTTGATGTTCTGGTAAATGGATTTGTGTTCATTTATCTTTTGATCCAGAGCAAAGTCAAGCAGGCTACCTCAAACCATCTGTGCTTTGCATTAACTTGTTTGTATTCAAATTAGAATGGGACAGAAGAGACAAACTCTTGCATCCAGCTACAGTGTTTACCTGAGATCTAGCAACTGAAAACATAATTTTCCAGAGAATATGGTGCCTGTTGTCTTTCAGCTCACAGATGTGTCTGTTACAAATACACAATCTACAATCTGATCTAACAGAACTAGTTAGATCAAGGATTAGATCAAGGCCCAGACAAGCCCAGGAAAAAGAAGGGTATAGAAAACTGCTATGGGTTTTCAGATAATTAATAGAACAAGTAAACATACAACCTCAGATATCTCTTCATCAAATCCCAGTCTGAAGTAGTTGATGTAAATCTAGGTAAATACACTAAATATTACTGGATTCACACCAGAAAAATGGTTGATTGTGTAACATCAACTACAGATGCTTAGCAGGATCAGTAAATACTTGTTTTTATTCTAATAATGCAATAATAGCAGATTCTTGCTGTGTGTATAATTTCTTCCCCTTTATCTTCTCCAACTCAGATTAAGTACACCTTTAATAAAATTAAATTATTATTTTTCACTTGTACTTCCTCATTCCTTCTCCCCATGTAGCTTAAGCTAGAAGGTGGTGTGGTTTTGGTGAGTTTCCTTGTTTTTTTCTTCCTTGTTTCATTCTTTTTATTTAGTTGTTTTGACTTTTTCAACTGACAGTAAGTGGGAATGGCTCTTCTTTGTATTTTTACTGACAAATCCATAATAATAACAACATCAATACTGAACTATGGGAATAATTTGTAATCACACTGAAATTAGTAATGTCACGTATCACATGGTGAGTTGTAGGGTTTGGGAAGTACAACTACTATTAGTTTAGGTTGTTATTACTTTATTATGGCCATTTAAATAAGCTGTAATTCTGGGAATTTAAAGGTCATTTTCATTTATTCAGTTTAGTTTGTTATGTGTTTAGAAAACTAATTAAAGAACAAACAACATGGTTATATCATTATATATCAAATATGTGCAAAGAGGCTTCTCATTCTGAAACCCAACAGAATAATGAACATTGTTATAATTTTTAAAATTCAACATTACTTCCTCTCAAAACTGATTATTTTTCCCTTGCATTAAAATAGTTTCATGCAATTTTGCTCTTAATATTTTGAAAGGGATGTCTTATGAATATTTCCCCCTCCAGGCCCGAAAGACTAAACGATCTCTTGTTAGTTTGAGCTTTCAGAAAAATTACAAAAAAATAAATAAATATGCAGAAAAATAATTATCTATGAAATAGCCTTTAATCTCCATGACTGACCTACAATTTGTTCGCAATGTAATGACTGTCATTGCTTAATGTTTCCACAAAGCCTTACACTGTGGTGGCAATTCTTCTACGCTGTCTATTCAATGAAGTATATGATTATGCTCAAAAAAGTACTGTGCTGTCTTCAGCTTCAAGAGTCTTGAGCACCTATAAAATTGCAAGCCAAGTTTAAACACATAGTTGAGTGAGGAAGTATGTTTACTCTATCTTGAGTATTTTGCAGAATTGGACAAGAGTGAATAATGTTGTTTAATATGGCTCTGATTTGAAGCCTGAAGAACAGTGACAAATACTGACCCACATGAAGCCCAGAGCATGGCTATGTAGTATATTCATGTACAGGCTGATGAAGAGGATTGCAGAGAGACGAAAGTTATGGGAGGTATTTCTATTTAATAAGTACATAATTCCCAAGGAAATTAGTGTAGTCATGACAAGGAAATTAACATTCTGATTTTATATTAAAAAATGATATTTTTCTTCTGGTCACTAATGACAAAAACTGCCTGTTTCTCCAGTTAAGGTCTGATGTTACAATGCTTCACTCCTACCCCATTTTACAGCACCAAGATTAATGTCACAAAAGTATTACTTTTTTTTTTGACACATTGACATTCATTTGAAGGATTCCTATCTGAAATGAGCCAAATGGAAAAGAAATTTATTAATCCTGTACTTTCTTAAGAAGTCACATTTCTGAAAACATCAAGTAACATTCTTCTTTTGTGGTTTTGTTTAGAAATAAATATTTCTTTTAGAAATGTTCCCCAAGGTTATGGGGCCCTGTGAAATTCAAAAGTCATGTACTTTTCTCAAACAGAAAAGGTAAAAAATATAATTCAAGGTCCTATTTTTTATTTCTAAAAAATAGTAATAACAATATTATGATAGATTTTGGGATTATCACCGTATTGGTCCGATTCTGCTTTCACTTAACCATAAGGGGGTCTTCTAGAATCGTAGATATTAAGCCTGCAAATGATCTGTCATGTCAATGTAATCCATCTCCCTGCAAATGTACAGTCAATAGCCAATATGAGCACATTACACACCACCTGATGCAAATTCAGTCAACTATTTGTGTGAACTTCCATTCACTTCTCAAAAGGGAGAAACAGTGGCAGCTTCCAGGGTGAGAATTATAGAATATGTGGCAAAGATCTCCAGTCAGCTTTGCGTCCAGGTGGAATTACAAGGGGCTAGTGAGCACCTAACTCTGTTCTACTTTTGTAAAAGCCATAGAACCTGTTGCTAACATGAGGAATTATTCAATGTCTCACCTAGAAGGTAGTGTTTCTTCAAAGCTCAAGATTCTGGTGCTGGTGCCAGACACATTTATCAGAGGAGAAGTGGATGCCACTTGTGCATCACCAGCAGCGTTTCCCACAAAGTTGGGGGATGTCACTGTAGCTCTTACTCAAAAACTTACCCTCCCAGCTTATCCAGGGAGAACTGACAAGGTTATCACCAGAGGGAGGCTGCTAGAGGCCCCAGCTGACAACAGAAATGAGACTATGTGAACATTAATACACAAAGAGACAGCTACCTGCTGGAAGCTTTTGCCTGGAAGAGGTGCAGGGACTGAGGGTAATGTCTGTATAAATATAACCCTCTCCTTATCTCATCTCAGGAAGTTTTGAGTCCATCCCGAATTTGCAATAGCTGGGATCTAAAAGGTAACAACAGGAGAGTCCTTTTGTTATTGTGCTCTTAATAAATTCTCCATGTGAAAACTTGTTAACTCTGGCTGTTACTTCTATGTCTGCTTATATGCAAGACCTCTGCCAGCAAATCAATCCTTACATTGTAATGGCACTCACTTGACAAGATATATTTGGCTTAGTGCACGGCTGCTATTTGTTTTGTGTGCAGTGTCACACAGGGATGCAATGTTTAAAAAGTCCATTCAGAGGAGTTGGTTTATACGCACAAAGGATGGAGAGACGAGGCTGAACACTGGGGTAGAGAAGTGGGGAAGAACTTAATTGTCTTTAATGGTCTGTGATATGCTAAAGGTACCCAACTCTGGTTTAAAACAAAAATAGAGATGGTCACTTCTGAGGTCACTGTATCTTTTGCACATATCACTTTTCATTTTATTCTTTGATTATATGCTTTTGGTTTTATTCATTTATCCTTATGTTTCTTTTTTTTCCTTAATAATTCTCCAATTAATGGATTAGGGAGTAGATTGCATTCTTTGAGAAATACGTGGAAGGGAATTTGACTGCTGACTAGAAAATTGCTCAGGGCACTGCTCTAGAAAATACTATGTGCTCAAGCTTTCCTGACACAGGAGGCACCAGCCGCTAGAGACATTTTTTTGAAGCACTGGCTCTCCAAAGATTCATGCTTGATTTGTCTAGTGGAGGAGCAAATTTAAGTGGATAAACTTCATATCTGGAAAAGGGAAGCCCACCACCAGTCTAGTTCAACCCCAAACTGGCAGTGCCAATGAATATTCCTATATCTCTCTTTTCCCTCAGTTCAGATGCTGTCTCTGAGTGTGTCATAGAGGAACAGCAGAAGATTTGCAGCAGTCTGGGGTCAAAGGGTTGAACAGGTCTGAAGACATGCCCCTTCCACTTCTGCTGATCCAGAACCGAGGTAGTGAGAGAAGAACCTTTAAGCAGGATTTAAGTTAGTTTAATATTTTATTTTACTTTATTTTCTTTTATATTTTATTGTATTTTTTATTTTATTTTATTCATTATTTTATTTAATATTATTTTATATTTTTATTTTAACATGACTCCTGGCATGAAATTATACTGTAAAGCTGGACTCTGTTGCTTAACCCTGAAGGGTATTTTATTTTGTGCAGCAACTTAGTGCAGAGCTCCAGAAATGCTTAACCTGGACTTGGGTTTTTTTCATGCAAAAAAAGACATCGAAATGCAGAAAAATATTGGGTGAGATGTGGAAACAGTAACAGAAATCTCAGTTCCTTTCTTATTTACGTACAAATATTTTCTTAAATATCAGCAGAGAAGTGGAGCATACAACTTAAAACTCTTTCCTTTCAAAACTCTTGGGCCAGCCACTCTGCCTAGGCATGAGAAATTCTGAGCTGTCCTTTTTTCTGTTTACATCCCCCTGCAATGTCAGTGCAATTCCTTCTTGCAAACTGGGATTCAGCTGCATGCACCCTGTATAAACCTTTCTTGTCATGAGGAAGAAAACTCAGCTACCCCTCACCTGGCATCTCTAAGAAACTTAGTATAAGTTTCTGCCTACTCTTTTGCTTTTTTTATTTTCACACAAATTCAGAAATATAAAAAAAAAAAAAAGAAGAAGAAAAAGAAGTAATAATTAAAAAAAACCCCAAACTAATAAACTAACAAACAAAACCAAAAAAACCCACAATCCAAACAAAATCAAGTGTTACAACAAAGGCTAGAATCAGTGGACCAAGACTACCTTTAAGACAGGATATCCAGTATGACACAAGTGAGAGGTGCAGTCAAAAGGCAGTCCTTTGCACTGACTATGCTTTATTCCATTCATGACATGAAGCTCTGTAATGTACCAGTTTCCCTCTGCCCTTTTAGTACTCAGGCCTGATTACTTTTCTGCACCAGAACCAGAGTTCATACCACCTCTGACCATAGCTGCACAATACCAGATGATCATACAGGACACCAGGACTGTTTCTCTGACGCTTTAAATTACACCTCCAGATATGTTTACAATTTCCTTTTTTTTAAAAAAAACTATGACCTCAATATGAGTTGGCCAAGCTCAAGCCAACTTCAAGCTATGTGTTACCTGGCTGTTTTACAGTGGAATTACACTTTAAACAGCACTGCAGAACAGCTAATAAGCTGTGCTAATGCATCTCTAGCTCATCCAGGAAGCTCAGAGGACAGAGAGGGTAAGCTCCCATCTGTCTGCAGAAGACTGTATAGACTTCCACTGAGTCATGAGCTGGACTTCCTTAATGTGTAATGAAATTAATTAAAACCTCTCCCTTCCCCCACTATTAGTTAAATATTATGACTCACCTGATTGCCTTCTGAGCATAATAAAACTTGACAGGATTGGAGGAGGGGGGAGATGCAGAGGAAGGGGGGGATGTGAGATGTTTCTTCCTCTTTGTGTTTTTTTTTGCTTTTCAGTGCAGTCACATTCTGTCATGTTACATACACACCAAAATATTTAGAAACACACAGGGCAAAGATCAGCTTGCAAGCATGAGTTCATGAACTCTGCCAGCACACAGATCTCTCTGCCAGAGCAGCACAGCATCCTAGAGGCAAGTCAAATGAAACCAGTCAAAATAACACACTCAGGTAACAGAAAAGGCAATAGCACAGCTAGGACTGATCCTGAACAGAAACACATTTTGGCATGTATTGAGACCTTGACAAAAGGATGTCTCCAAGGTTACCACCCGAGTTGACTTGGAGTTTTTTTATCTACTTTTTCATTATTTTTTTAAAGGAGAAGGAGTGTTTAATTATCAGTTCTCAAGCAAACGGAGGTTCGGCAAAATGTCAAATCTCCAGCTGAGACGCCACCAGTTTGTGCTTGGTATTGTGTGCCAGGCGGCTGTATGGACAGGCGAAGACCTCCGACTGTTCGCTGAATGAATTTTCACTTGTGCCTCACGACATTGATTGAAAGCGAAGGCTGCTGTTGGAGCCCTCGGGCTGTCTTAAGAAATCCATCCCTCCCCATGTTAGATTCTTGATGAGTGTAACTCCAGCTTCAAGAGAAACTGGGTGAAGTGGGAGGAATTTAACCCTTCTGGCCCTTGGAAGTGGAACACTATCATTGGTTTGGGCAGATAATCAAAGCAAAAAAAAAACAAAAACAAAAAAAAAAAAAGAAAGGAAAGAGAATATCAAAATAAGAAGAGGCCAGAAATATTATCTTTCCCCCCTCTCCCCCCAATAAGACACAAAAAACATCAGCAGAGAATTTGTTGTAAGATAGTATTTTGTTTTGATAGTTTAAGGCAGGACTTCCCTGAATTAATTTCAATATTAGAACAAAAAAAGAAGGGGAGAAACAAACCTGTGAATTTGGCATGAAGAGTTAACTACAGTCATTGCTGAAGGAAGACAAGTCAAACTAGATATAGACTGGTGTAAATCTATCTTAGGGCTCACTATGGTAGTGGTGCTTGAACTATTTGTACTCACTGAGCATCAAATCTACGCGATTCGCTGGCAATACAGCTCTGATTGTCAAACACAGAGGTAAATAGCATGCCACAAGGTTAATGTATGTTCTAATAGAAGCACCTGACAGCCAGATCATACTGAGGTATAGATGGGTGCTGTCTTATTAGTGCCATAACAATCCATCCCTTGCAAGAATACCGTCTATGAAATGTAGCAAAAGGGTTTGTTAATCGCAAGCAGCGTTTTGACTTGCTTTTATCACACTGTGTAGCATTTCTCCTAGAACATAATCCTTTACATTATGTTTTTAATACTGGGAGTGAATTGCCATGAGATCTAAGTGGGACTGCAGTCTATCATGTCAACCAGATAATGGTGCAAGTTTTCATGCTTTGGTTTGGGGTTTTTGGTTTTCCTTTTGTGCTCCTCTCTCTGTATTCTCTTGCCTCATATTTCAGGGACCATATTTTGATTCAAGAGTTGTACGTTATGTAGCACAGTGGAGTTCTGATGCATCACTTGGAAACGTTACAATAATGGCACTAACTGCAGACAAACCAAGAAAGTCACTGCCACTGCAGCCCACAGACATGTCAGGTAGGAAAAAGACATACAAATGAACAAAAAAAGGAGTGAAACATTAAGGAATAATTTCCCCAGTTAGTAAAAAAAAATCTGACAGTACAGCAGCAAGACATACTAAAAAAAAAAAAAAGAAAAAGATATATCCATCTTATCATTGCTGAAGCTAAACATCTGCTGATAATCAATTTTGTTTAAAAATTTCCCATGAATTCATAACGTAGGCATTCCCTTTTAAATCAAGCTGCATAAACACCTTTCCATCGTGTCCTTGATTTTTGGTAAAAATGTTTCACATTAAAACCTAAAATACAAATAATAACATACAAAACAAACAAACAAAAACAGGAACAGGAAAACAAGTTAATTTGCTGTACATTGTTCTGGTTTTTAGATTTCATTACATTTCAAAAAAGTTCTTATTTTTTTTAGATGTAGATTTATTTGTCTCTCCTTTCCCTGGAAGAAAACAAGACAAGTTATATAAGGGTGAACATTTTCCCTCAAAGGATAAGTTTTCTAGGCAAACAGCCTTTCAGTATAACACCAAACCACCCCCATTTGCTTCATTGGGTGATAGATACAATGCTAATTAATGTTCTTGTGACATGTGAAGCTTAAACTACTCCCTACTGAAATGAATAAAATGCCAGCTATTGACTCAAGTGGATGCTGGATTGGTCCCTAAAACAGACTGATGAAAACAGGAGGGAATCTGTCCTTGGTTTCTGCCCTGGACATCCCTGAAATCATTGAAAACTCTGACATTAACCTCAGCCTCTGTACCAGCAGTTTCTGCTCACACATTAAAAGCAATTAGCTTCACCAAATTAGAGCAACTTGTGCAGATGGGATGGAGAAGCATTGGTGCTGTTATCCAGCAGTGGAAGACTGTCTTCGAATGCATAAAGCCACTGAAACTTCCTCTCTGACCAGAAGGCTTACCTATACTTCTCTCCTCTGCTACAACAGACTTGGCCAGGACAACAGGCAGACAGAAAGTTCATCCTCCTGAAGCAGTGCAGAAAATACCTGATCCCCTCCACATCCCAGTCTCCTGCAAAGGACTCAGCTGCAGTGCTATCACTCCCCCAAGGGTGCCTACCTTCCATGAACCCATGTGGTGGTTTCTGGTCTCTACCCCAGCGTTGCCTCAGTTTCCCATTTCAATTGCAGAAATAACTTTAAATTTCCATTTAATAATTTATATTTTTTTCCATTTCCAATTGCAAAAATATGTGTACAGCCTTAGGTTCCATAGCTCTACCCTCATCCTGTGCTCCCCATGTGCACACCTTCCAGCCGGGGACCTTCACAGTCTGTGCAGCACAGCCTGTGGGTTAGGAGATGAACTGTCAGGAATGGAGATTTTAGGCTCCTGGAGAATGTCACAGCCAATGAGTGATCAGAAGGGAGGTGTGTGGTAAAACACCTCTTGCCTCCTTTAAAAGAAGTGAGCCATATGCATCCGATTCAAAGAAGAGATGTATCAGACAGCTCCTGATGAGCTCTCTTGGCTACCAGATACCAGATGATTGAAGGCAGCTACCTACAGTCTTGATCAGGAGTATGAGCTCGACATATGGCCAAGATTTTCTGATAAACCCCAGTATTCAGTGTGGGTTTTTTTTCTCTTTTCTCATCCCTTCACTTTTCTTTGTGAAAACACTCTTTGAGGTGCATTACACTTTTATTTCATCATACAGAATGGCTGAGGTGCCCTAGAGGTCCAATAGTCTACTCTTTGAGGCAAAGACTGTTACCTCCTCTTTTTTTACCCAATGCCTTCCACATTAAGTGATTTAAATGCCAAGTAAAAGGACACTGTTATTGGGACACAAGTAATCTAAATTTGTTTGAGGAAATAACATGCATATAACTTCAGCTCATTCTTACTACTGTTTTTCTCTCCATCACTGTCAAATATGAAAGTCTCACTTTTGCATAAATTACACCAGAATATCTCTTTCTTTTTGGTATTTTTGTTGGAGAAAATAATTTATCAGTTAAAAAAAAAAAAAGAAAAAAGATAAGAAGGAACCAGTAAATTAATTGTAGCTATTGATTTGTACTCTTAGGAAATCAAGCTATTTTCATTACAACACGTACCTCTGTATTTGCTGTCTCTGATTGTTCAAACCACCTCACCACCAAGGAAGTGGAAAGGAATATCTCATACAGAGAGTTACTTTGACTCATGAGTAAAATTCAGCATGTGAATTTTTTACTGCTGAAAACAGTATTTTACAATGTTGAAACATTAAATGAAAAAAACATGGATGCAAAGTCTGCTTTCATGCTTACTGTGAATATAGCGAAGCATCTTGTCCATTTGGATTGGGACATAAATGCATCATAGCTTTATACACATGATTGAAGCTGGGAGTTACAAACAAGCAAGGTGAGATGGCAGGAAACTGTATAAATGTGTTCTGAGCTCAGGTTTATAAGACCTTTATAGGAATATAATAGTTACGATGGTTTCTTTTCTCCCAGTTAGAGATGGCCTGTGCCCTCTGGCTCAAGTATGATTTCCCAGGTATAATGAAGAAATATCTCAAGTAACCCTGCAAAATGTAAACTCCAGTTATGTATTTACTCACATTAGCAACATTATTCCTACAAATAGCCTTAGATGAGGCAAGTACACTCTAACCTTACTATAAAGACTCTGTGAGTGTTCACGTAACTGAGTTTTGTCACTGCACAGATTTTTAGAATCCTGTAAAAAGGTCAGATAAATTAAATTTGGAAAATAAAGACACAAGGTTTCTTCCCCAGCCTTCCTAGACTGGCCCTACAGTGCTCATTTTGGAAAAAAGGTGTTTAGCAACTGCAGTAGAAGTTTGGAACAGTAATGTCTTAATTAAAATTGATCCCTGTCCTGCCTGCTTATGAGAGATGCTTCTTACAGGACAGCAGTAGTTCAGTTAGCTCATGTAAGATTTTTGAAGATTCCATAGTAAATAAGTGGCACTGTTGTACTTGACAAGCCATTAGACAGTGAAGCCTGTTACGTCCAGTCCAGAAGTTCTCATGTTGTTAGCTGTGTCTGCACACAACACATTTTTCTTCGAGGGTATAAGCTGGAACACGGAGAATGAATTGTATCAGACAAAGCATCAGACACACTGATGAAACCCTCACTGATAACTTTGCATTTTCCAGTTTGGGGTCCCTGTTGCTCCTGACCCTTGTCTTCCCCACCTATTTAGCTGAGCAGTTATTTAGCATGGAAAAAGAGTCTGAAAGTAAAGATGCATAGTCTACCCTGACAAGAGCAATGTTATTTTTTTCCTTTGGACAACTCCAATAGTCTAACTCCATACTTTTACAAGTTCCTAAGAGGCAGACAAAGACACACACAAAAATATCCCCTCAGACTTCTCTCCAGGTTGAGCAAACTCATCTCCATCAGCCTCTTTGTGTTCAACTTGTTCTCCAGATCCTTGACCACCTTGAGGTATCTCATGTCTCTTATGTCCAGGGGAGCAGAGCACTCCAGATATGTCTCACCACTGCCAAGCAGAGAAGGATCACCTCCCACAACCTGGTGGCAATGCTTTGCCTACAGACAGTCCAGGAGGCTGCTGGCCTTTGCTGTAAGGGCATGTTGTCTTAAAGTCAACCAGCTGATCGGGACCAGCCTAGGTCCTTTCCTTGCAAAGCTGCTTCCTATCTCCCATTCAAACAAAACAGCTATTATAATAATAGGAACAGCATACAGACAACTCTAATTAGCAGAATTATATCAATATTTCCTTTCCCAGTCAGGAAGCCAGACACAGCGAGACCAGTACAGCAGGGGAGAGAGGTGGCCCTCCTTCCCCTGGGGAATCAGGGGCTGGGACTGCCAGCAAGAGCAGCATGGCTGCCTCCTGTGTTTATTTTCCATAAGGCGAAGGAAGTGTTTGCTCATCTGCTGTGCCTATGTTTAAACTGACTTTAGGAGTCTAATTGCCTGGTGTTTTCTGGAGTGTGTTTGCTTGCTGTCTTGACTTGGTTTGGACGGGAATGTGTTTGTTCTGAGCAATTTTGGAGTTTGTTTGCTTTAAGGGAAAGTGGGGATTTATCTAGACTGAAACTTATGGTGTGCCTGTGCCAGCTGCTTCATACAAGGAGTTTCTCTTTCCTTGGGCACCATTTTCTCTGGAGCTTTGTCCTTATTTTTCATGTATGCAGGCAGGGGTATCTCATGCAGAAAGGGGTCACTACTTTTTTTCCCTGTTTGAGGTCCATTTCAAAAGGAATTCTTCATGAAGAAAAAAGAAAAAACATTTAAGATAATTTCTAAACAATTCCTTGATGTTCTTCCAAAACAACAAACCAGATCCATTAATTTTTTATTTTTAAACATAAGCACAGTACCTCTAAAACTGAGCAAACAGCCACAAATTTATTTCCTGGGAGGAATATGTGAATTAGAACTGATAAAACAGAATGTTCAGGATTAACTACACATAGCCAAAAGGTTTATACCAACAAATAGCCTTCCATTGGTAGGGAACACCCTAGGTTTTGACAAGCAAATTTTCTTATTAAAAAAGCCTAACCAAACAAATAAACAAGACCCAAATAAACAAAAAACACAAAAACAGAAGCACAGACAAAAGCTCAGAACCCGAGAAAACTCGGACAGTTGGAAAAAATGAGCAGCAGTGGCAAGGAAGATAAAGAAGAAGAAGAAGAGAAAAAAAAAAAAAAATCACTGTCTCTGTTTGCTTTTCTAATCAGCAGTAACATGCCAGGGAATGTTCAAAATAATAGAAATCAAAGTGAAACAGAGTAAGAAACCAAAGATGTTTTTATTGTCATGGGAGTAACCTTAGCCCTATGACTCCTCCACAGTGAGAATCTCTCACTGTTTTTTTCAGGATCTAAGGAAATAAGCTTCAGTTGCTTTGGTGTAGCTTTTTATTTTAATTGTTTGTTTGCTGAATTGCATTGTGAGTGATTAGACAGGAATACATTAAGCAAAGCATAGACCAAGGAGGCAAAAGAGGAGCCCTAAACTTTCTTACAGGCAACTAGTAAAGGAAGGGAGCTCTGAAGCATCACCTGCACTTTGGTGAGTGAGGAAAGGTTTCTTCAATGAGATGAATCCCCAGTGTCCCCTTGAAAGGACTGGGAGAAAGAGATCCTTAAAAGGTAAAGACAGCTGAAACTGTCTTGAGTGCTTACAAGAATAATATGCATTACATGTTTATTTGCAATTTATCAGTCAGCCACTAGATGTCTCTGATTATTGCACACAGTTTCAGGCCACTTCAGTCTCTGGTAAACAAAGGAGACAAAAGTGGATTTAAAGAGGTTTAGAAAGCTTTTTATATAGATCTCGACTTATAGTTTCTGTGTTAGGTAAATATACTCCTTTTAAAATACCCATGACCCTTTGTATTACAGCAATATATTTTTTTTTTCATACATACAATCTTCCTTTTATCACAAAAGATCCAGGTATGTTTCTCCTCCATCTTGTAACTTTCAGATTGAGTAAATAAGTATTTTATTTTCTCCTTTACACTAAGTGAAAACAATTTTAAGATTCCACATGGTAGCAATTGTATCAGTTTAACAGAATACAGCACTGTGTTGTCATGAAACCATGATATTTGTTTACACGTGTGCCAGTTAATGAATGAAATGTCTTTAAATAAATACTAATTGTCTTCACTGAAAATTCCAGAATAGTTCTCACAACTGTGCAATAAGCAGTGGAGAATGACGTACTGGCCAAATTCAGTTGAGGTCATAGTATGCATCACCCATCCAAAATCTCCTGGAGGCCTTGATTGAAAAGATGCTATACAGTATTTTATTCCTAAATGGAGTATATGATGTTATAGGCCAAGCAATGCCAGCCCTGAGTGCTGATGATAAAGAAAATACACTTATACACACATGAATGCAGATCTATGAGTTTATTTTTTGTGTAAGCATATAAATATAATGGCCAGCTCTTCACTGCCTTTTACTTGCAAAATCATGAATAGCGAGTTTCAAACTGTGTATAAAATGGAAGTACCTTGGACCTGAGCTAGATACAGCCATATAATTTAAAACAAGAGGGAAACCTAAACAACGTACTGAATATAATGGCATGTTTACTTCAGGAGCTATTCAATCTGTAGCTGTCTTTTTGTGTTCCCTATGGGTCCAAACAGGAAGCAATATCTGGAAAAGAAAGGAGGCAGGCTTGGCACTCTGTAAAAATCTACAGGCTTAGCTGTTTACTTTCCTAAAAAAATTCCCTCCAGAGCAGAAAGAACCCGAGTCTGACAACCTAAGTGCCACCTCCAATTTCACCAATTCCTTAATAATATTCGAGAGTGGGTTAAAGCCTCTGGGATGTGTTAAATATATCACTTCATCATGATAATGATCATTTGAAAGGTTTATTCATTGCCATTGTTGGCAACAAATTTTTCTCTCTGCTGTGCCAACCACACTGAAGGAAGGCATCTCCTGTTCGACGTTGTGATTAAGTGTGCGGGGATGTCAAACTAGAAAGGAACTTCTTGGTAGAAAGCAAAAGTGATAGAAATAGGAACTGAGATTCTCAGGGAGATAAATGTGTAGGAGAGATTTATTGATGAAGCATAGATAGTGCTAAGAGTAGAAGTTAAAATAGCAGAAAATGAGGTTCAAGAGAGTAAATTGAGGGAAAAAATTTGTACTGCAGGGAGAAGCAGCAAATGGAAAGTGTGTAGCCATGATAAAAGAACATGAAAAACATGGGTAAGAAACTGACATGTGAAGCTGTAAACATCTCCTGGTCTTCCCCTGTGGGTAACCCATTTTAGTAATCTACTTGCGGTGTCATTGCTGGAAATGAAATCTGGTATTTATGGCTTTGAAATGCAGTGGGCCACATGTATTGCTACTGTAATCCCACTGGTGTCACCACAGACTGTGAAGTTCCTCTGGGAAGAACACACTTGGATGTTACACCTGCAGTTAATAAACCTCAGCAGAGCTCAGCCCCTCTTTCCTCATCAAAGACAGTGGTTCATGATGAACCAGACAGAACAGCTGGCTGTAAGCTTTTGTGGCTGCTCTTAGGAAGAAGCTCACCAGCAAGCTTGGCTCCATTGCTTAACTAGTGTAATTCTTACTCTACTCCTCAATTTACATCTACCACAGACATGGATAAAAGGGGTAAATACTTAGCTTTAACAGCTTTCACTCGTTATTTAGCTCAATGATAATTATTTAGAATGGTTTTAAATTCAGAGTGTCAGTAGCATAAAAGATTACATTTGCTTGGATGTGTCTATATATGAGGCTTGTGACACAATTGTAATGAGCTTTGATGGAGAAAGTCTCAGCTAATTCTGTGCTATTGAAGTGCAATAATTCAGTGCAGAAACAAAGGCATCGGATGGGACAGGTGTCATCTAAACTGTAAATGTAAAGAACGTCTCTTGCAAGAGTAAGCCAGATGGATGGACTGCAGTTTGCATTACAAGAGCATAAACTTGATGTAACTATTTCTGCAGTGGTGAAGCTAGTTCAGAGCTCATTGTGGCTCCACTGGATGCTAGATCTCATTCAAACCCATGGCACGATTCTTACCACTGTCTCAGTTTAATACTGACCACAGTATTATAGCGCTAAAGATACTATCATTAAAACCAAATTACTCAAGGTACCTAGGTACAGATTTCAAACTAGTGCAGTACTTCAGTAGCTAGCAGGGCAACATGATTTGTCCTGACCCAGTGGAATTAGGATTAGATGCTTCCTTTGTAGTGGAAGCACAGTCCAGAGCAGATATTACACCTGCAAAGAAAACTTCAGTACTTCCAGGTCACAGAATTAACAGATTAACTACCTAAAAACGATAAAGGAGAGGGGTCTAACCAATCAGGACTTAAATGCCTTAGTCTTTGCTATAGGCAGGCAGGTGAGGCATAACACTTTCATTTCATAGTCAGAATGGGGAAAACCTATTTATTTGGAAGTCGACAAGAGCAGGCTTCAATCTGTTCTATTGTAGTGATTAGACCTGCAGGGATCTTCAGCTAATACTTTCAAAGCAAATCCTACCTGTATGATGAAGTCTACCTTACCATTCAACAGGCTATGTCAGGCTTGCCAATATTAAACAGATTGATAAATTCTTGACTATTCTTAGTTAAGCCAAGGTAAGTGTGAGAAAGATTAAAACTAAATGTGAATATTCAACCTGGTAACAATGTCATCCACCTAGAAAATTATATCTTGCCAGCAACTGAAAGCAATAGATTGGGTCTTAAGCTCTGTTCTCATGATCCCGAGGCATCTAGGTTATGCAGAAAAAAATAAGAAATTAGCCTTCTATCCACTGGTCATTGCAATAATAATGTTAAAGGTCCCTCTATTTGTATCTTGTCTGAACAGTGAATTCCTTCAAACTAGGCTGTTTTTCTAACCTAGCCAATGCTTTCAGACAAACCACATTCAAAGCCAAGTACAAAACTTAACTCTACCTCAATAATTTCTTCACATAAGTACCTGTAGAGAAACAGTCACAGCCACAGCTCAGCAAATCAAGCAATTTCCCTCCTCTGGGAAAGAAGAAAAAGAAAAAGATTGTAGCTGTCCTGTCTAATCTGAAATATTTGAGACATACTGAATAACTGCACTGATGAGACCTATGATTTCCAAAGGAAAATGAGACATGTAGGCTCCCTCTGGGAAGGTGTTTGACTTCAACAGAAACATGCATGTTCCCCCAGGCTGGGATGCGACTGGCAATGTACCATCGATCTGTAAACTGACTGATTTCTTATCCTGCTTGCCATGCACAGTGTTATCACCAAAGCTGTTCCACATTTGAAGCAAGAAGCCACTGCAGACCAGCTCTGCTGGGGGGTTCATGAGTGTATCTGGTATCCTAGATGCCATATTTCAGGAAAGGAGGGAAGATTAATGCCTTTCAGAAACTTCCATCTGCTTATGCTGTACTCATTTCAACATTTTTTGTGGGGTCTATCAATCCTATGCTTTCTCCCAGATATTTAGCAGCCATGAAAAGAAGTCAGAGGAAGGGATGTTCCATCCCAAATCCCTTCCTGCATCCCCTCTTTACTGTCTGTATCCTCCACATTGAGAAAAAAGTTAAATTTTCATTGCACAATTAAAACAGTAAAGCCTAAGCTGATGTCCAAGTGAACCATCAGGGATAGCTCGACAATCTTCTGCATTAAGAAGACATAAAAAATAGTAAATGAAAACATACTGGACAATGTGAAGAATTGCACAGTGATACATTTGCCAGATCTGTGCTGGTACCCCAATGTTTTAAGCTTTGCTGGAATGCTCTGCTCTGGTAGACCAACCTCAGCTATTCACTAGCCATATTTGTGACCTCCTTTCCTCCTCCAACAGTGCTGCTTAGCCTTTAATGCTGAATCATGGGACAGTCTGTCCTGGAATTTGGGATGAAATGAATGATAAAAGATCAACCAATAAAGAAAATAAAATAAATAAAAAAGCATAAAGTCAGACCAAATTACTATTAGGTATCTTTTACGGAAATATTAATTACCTCTGATGCAGATCACAAAACTTGGATAACAAAGTTCCAGTTTGGCTGTTATTTCACCATTTAATGAGTGTCAATACACTCCATGTCTCTTTCTGTCAGATTCCTTATCTAAAGGAAAAATCAAAACCCCAAAACAAGACAGGTCATAAATCTCAAATCCTATTATTGAAATTATTTGTAAAATGCTTTAACATCTATTGACTACATTTTATTAGAGTTTGATAGGTTAGCAACAGTCCAGGTATGAACCCCATGTTTTCATCTGAAAAAATACAGACAGTGGGCTAGAGGTGGAGAGAAAACAATGCTCTAGAGGAATGATTGAATGGTGAGAGAGATGAACAATGGATGGATAAGTAGAAGGAATGGATTTTCATCACTGGAAGTAAATAACGTGTTCACTTTAATTTCACACCAACAAAAATGGATGTGTATGGGTTAAAAAAAGACATAAGGCAGAAAATGTAGGAACTTGTCTTCCAGCCTGTTGTTCAGGTGACAGATGACTTTGTAAATGTCACACAACTTTTTCCCTTCCATATGAAAATAGAAAGAATCTGATCAATTCCTCCCCACTACCCCCACTTCCCCAGGCAACTTCTGCAACCGATGCAAAGCATAGCATTCAGTGTCAAAGTCTGTTACATGCTGCTATCTCCTAATAATATTAAAATGAAAATGAAAGTAGCTCCCAAACAATCTTTAAATCAATCCTAATGTGATCAAATTGAATATCTGCTTCTTACTTTTCTTCCTCCCTTATCCCTTCCCTGTCTCTTGAGCGTTTACTACAGCATTTTGTCTGCAGCAATGGATTCAATCGTCACATTGCTGATTGGTGTCCATTTCCTCAAGTCTGGCATAACTGTTATGTTCAAAGGCTTGCTGTACCTATCTTTCTAATGTGATTTCTTTTTTGTTTTCTGACCTGGAGTTGCATCATGCTTTTGCTGTCATTGCATAATTGAACTGATCGTAAGAAGGTAAGAACTTTTCTAGAGACAAGGAAGTATCTTCTACCTCTTCTGGCCTAAGGATATTTTTCAGACTTTATCTTTGTATACCTAACCTCAGGGCTTACCAGAACTCTTGCTTCTGATTACTTTCTCCCTGTTTTTTTAGTGCTGTTATGAAATAACCAGAATAAAAGTGTCCTTTGACAATTTTCATAATTCCCATCTCCATTTGACTTGCTCTGGAAAAACAAAGGCATTTGACGAAAGCTGGAAAACTGTATAAAATAGTTGCCACATAGCCAGTCCTGGGGGTCCCCCCCAAAAAAAAAAAAAGAATAACCATTTTTTAATGATCAGACATTGAGAAGTAGACTAACTTCTTTTTAATGCATCAGTTGTTATAGCTTGGAAGGCTAATGCTATGGTACGCAACCAAAAACTTCAAAGTCCTGGCCAACGGTTGGTTGATTATAAGAACATTCTTGCAACAGGAAGTTAGAACAGTTCTGTAAGAAGGGGAAGAGGGAATTGGTAGTGCTGATTTTAATTATTAATATAGCTTACTTTGCACAGATGAAAAAAATATTGAGTATTGGATCCCAAAATATCACACAAAGTGAACAACCAGCCGTTAAAAACTCCTTTCAGTGGAATTCCAGAGAGGTCATGGTTCATACCTGTCATTATTAACTAGTTTTAACAAGGACCTGGGGAAAAAAAAATCAACAGAAAATCATTACTGAGAGTATTTTCAGATGACAAATTTGGGTATAGTAGTAAATAATGAGCAAAATAGATGACTGACTTTAAGCTCTCTAGATTGCTTGGTAAATTGGGTGTAAGCAAACAATTGGGACCAAGTGTGCTATTACAAATACAGGGAAGAAAAGGAATTAAAGCTGACTATACAAACAAAAGGATAATGCAAGGAGGTAGTGACCCGATTTTTAAACATGATTATAAGTGCTGCTCTTCCATATTCCCTTTGTAAAATCTTTTTCACATCAGAGTTCAGACATAATTTTTTCTTACGTGTCCCCATACAAATTCAGTATCGCATTGATTTGACTCGGCAGAGGTAAAGCTCATGTGGAGACTTGATTAGTTTGTAAGTATCTACTTAAAGAAGATTGTGGACAAAGTTGTTGTAGTGCTCAAAGGCCGGTTGTTAAAGCTACAGAAATTCAAACTGAAAATAAAGCATAGATTTAAACTGTAAGATGATTAACTACAGGAGCTATTTGCCAATGGTGATGATAGATTTTACATCTCTGGGTGTTCTTAAAATGGGTCTGCTTTCCTTTCTCTACTTCATAGATTTTGGACTTAATGTAGGAATTGAGGGCTTAATTTGTGGAAATAGGTTTTCCTTTATACAGAGAGCTAAAGAAATTACACTGTCAGCAATGCCTTGTTTGGCCCAAGATTTAACCAACTGGAAAAGTGGCTGTGAGGCATTCACCCACAGGTATTTTACACCAAGCCCAATTCAGGTAACTCTGCAGACATGGCCCAGAAGACTAAGAGGTGCACTATTAGTTGTCTATCTGGCTTTAAGGCAACTCTTATTTTCCCTGATACACTCAATCTTTTCAACTTAGTCTTGAATTTGGCACTGCTTAGAGCTATTTATTATGATTTAGGAAAAAAGGCCTCAAGTCTCACGACACAGCTGTTTTTGTCACAATAAATACCTGAACACAACATGTTCCTGTTGTGAAGCTTGATAGGTTAATTGAGCTTCACAACACTTGCAATGGGGTTTGAGATGCATGGATAAAAGTGATAAATATTGGGTGAAATTACTGTTAATATTCTTTAAAATCTTTCAGGTACAGTATCACCCAGTCAGACATCCTGAGAACATTAACAGAGTACTAGTCCAAAATATTCATCAACACCTTTCTCTCCTCAACCTTCTTTTCTATTAGAACAGAGATTTTTTTTTATTTCATAGATTCAGCACTGAATCATTAGGGCTGGAATGGAGACCATAGTGGGTGGCATATCTTGTACTTGTGCTTCGCAGCAAGACTGCATTCATTTTCCTTAAGCCATTACTGTTAGACTGATTATAAGTCCGCCCTTGAAAGCTTCTAAGTGAAAGTGGTTTTGTGACCTTCCTTGGCAGTTTGTTCCATGGCTCTAGCTATCTTAATAGTTATAAAGTTTGTCTTAATCATTAACTTAAATTTCCCCTTTGTTGCAGCTTCATCCCATTACTTCTTGTTCTGACCTTGGTGACTAATTAGAATAATTGGCCCCTGACCTCCTTCTATTATTCTTTATGTATTTGGAAGAGAGATGGGTGTAGATCAGAAAATGTGGAACCATATCCCAACGCCTTGACAGCCTCAGGAAAACATACAGCCTTGGGACTTCTCTTTGACCTACAGCTTGGTTAAAAGCCATCTGTAAAAGTTAGAACAGATGACCATCTTTAAAGAAGCTCCCTTGTACTAGAGCTGTATGTAGGTTGATCAAATTGTCCATTTCAGCAAGCCAAAATGGGCTTGCTGAACAGAACTGAACTTATAACTACTTGGTTACTCAAGTCACATCTTCCTTACTCAGCCACAGAGGTAACAGTGAGATATTAGAAGCTTTGGTAGTGCAGGGATTTCCACCCGAGGAACTTGCCTGGAATTCACTGCTATAGTACCTGAACAGTGCCAAATCTTACCAATCCATCCAAGAAGGGTGCGATTTCTCAGCATCCCTGTTTTATGGAGGAAAAACAAAATCAAGTTTGATGCTCAAAAATATTTTAGGATATATTTTGTGTGGTTTAGTAGAGAAACTGAACCCATGACTCTTCCCTCTGAAACTTTGCTATTGATTTAAGGACCCAGCATCTTCTCCACAGCCACAAGTACAGCTTGTTTGTTATTAGACTTCTTAGTTTCTGAGGTTAAGTTTTGTTCATATTCAAAATATTTGTCTTTTCTATGGCAGTCTTTTGTCTGCCTATTTAAAAGAGTTGTTTTTAGTAGTTTTACTATATATGTTGTCTTACTAGGATAGATCTTGGTAGAGTCAGAAGAGACCATTTCTTCCCCCAGAGTTTATAATTTCTGTTCCATATAACTGGCACGTACTTAACACTTTTCCAATGCAATGAACTGAACTTAAACCCAAAAGATACTCATGACCCTGGGATCATAGAAACTCTAGTAATCTCCCATTGCAGAGCATTAGTATGTCATGTATCCTCAGTCTTCCCATCCAGCAAATATGATGATTTTTGAGGAAAATTAACTTCTATCTTAATCTTACTGGATTAGCACCCAGTAGTTAAATCAACCATTGACATTGCCTGAAGCTGCCTTGAAAAGCTGCAGAAATTAGGTCTTGCTAATAAGACTTATAATATTATTCATAAACAATTTTACATTATCAACTAATGTGTTTTTCAGAAATTAATAAAATTATTTTGTAGCTACTGTATACTTTCTGTTTATATTATACTCTGTGGCAAGGAGCTACACAGGATTGTTATATGACTCACAGACAAAAATATATATTTACTCCAGTGTTATTGTTTGCTCCATTGTTGCTGTACTGAGGGGAAGAGTAATAGTTTTCTTTATACCCTTCTGTAGCAGTTTTATCTTAAAGACCTTTTCTGCCTCCCTTTATCTGTGGAGATATAATATTGCATTTGGCTGTACTTCGTTGTACCACATTGACATTGTTGGTGTCAGGGAAACCTGTAACTCACTGATTCCAAGAAGAGTATATGGGAGCAGACCTTCCTTGATCTTCTAAATGGTGAAGGAAAATGGTTCATAGAACAGCACACTCAGATTCAGTGGCTAAACTCACAAATGATGTGTAAAGAAATTGAACAAGATTTCCTTAGCTTCTGCTCCTTTAACATGATGCTTGCCTGGGATAGCACAGCAACATCATGTCAAAGTCTTGGTCCTAAATTAAGTAGGTAGATGAGTGAATCTTACCAGTGGGATCAGATTTCATGTCCTGCTTGACAGTTGCAACAGAAGGTAACTTCTGAGTTACAACACCTTATCATTCATGGCATGTCACAGAACATTAACGCACTTGAGTATGATTAAGTGACACATCATAATAACTTATGATATACCTGAAGTAAATCAGAAGTCAGTGCCAGCCTTGCTTGATGATCTCAGCTCCTACCAAATATGAGAAAAAACAATATTATTTGCAAGCTAAGCCAACTTGTCACTAAGGCACTCGATGAAAAGCTTCTCCAGTAATAATTAAAATGCAATAGAAACAGCGCTATCAAAGGTAAGGGAGAACTGTGTAGCCATCAACATAGTTCTTGTTTGTGCAGTACATATTCTTCTGAAATGTAGTGATAGGATTTGCATACAGGTCATTTAACTGGGGATAGAAGAGGGGAACAGAGTCAAAAGGTCTGAATTCCCCTTGACTGATGGTTATTGTCTTAGCATAAGAAGGAGGTTGCCAAACTGTTCTATGGTTATGCAAATATGTTTGCTGTGATTGAAATAGACCCAGCAAGAGAGAGATTCTTTTTTTTCTCTTTTTCTTTATTCACAGTACTCTTTAGGGTTGTTAAGATGTATTTGATGAAGTAAAATAAAGTTCTGTCAAAATTATATGCTCTAAAAAAATAAAATTCTGAAAATGCTACTTGCAAGTCCAATACTTATAAAAAGAACACTAGTCTTTTTTTTTTTAATCAAAATAATGGTTTTTGTTTCTCAAAACCCCAGTTATTTTTACCTGTTCACTTCCTGATCACTGAAAAAGACTGCAGGTTTATGGATTTTTTCCATAATGTACTGCAGACAACAATTCTGAAGAAGATTTTTGATGAAAAGTAAAATAAAATATCTATTTTTCAAAAGCAGTCATACTAAAAGGCAGACTTTCCCAACAAGCTTTTATCTCTATTCATTTGAAACCTTCAAAGGGAGGCATCAAACAGTCTTAAGAGTGTATTTTTTATCATTTACTTTAGTTACTTTGCAATTCCATATTTCATTATTCTATGCAGCTTGTATCAGGTGGCCTGAGATTCTTTCTCTTTATATTATAGAGTGTCTTGATCACAGTTCATCTTAGGTAGAAGATCATTTAGCTTTTCTTCACAGGATTGCAGCTGAGATCCACATCTCCCAGGAGACCATCTGTGATACAAGGTAAGTGACTCCCAGGAGGATGTCACAGAAATTTACATCATTTAGTGTGTTCAGGAATATTTGGTAGCTTGTGATGGGGAGCTAAAAATAAAAAAAAAAAAAAAAAGAAAATAACCCCTCCTCAAGATTCAGTAATGTCCTTTTTGAATTAGTCTGCAGGACTGCGAAGCGATAATGGAGACCCATGACCATGGAAGAGACAGTACTGTCTCTGACTGTAATGTCGCAGACACATATTTATCTAAAGTTGGCTTAAGGTTTCTATATTTAGGCAAAGTGCACTGTATTCCTGTCTCTCCAAGGCAAATAGCACACGTAAGATCTACAAATATGTAGTCTCTGATTAACAGTTTCACAGCATGACTTTTTTTAAGCTGAAGACTGGGTAGAGGTGGTTAAAGGTTGTATAGAAAGAGACAGCCACACATGGAGAGCCCTCCCGGAGGAATTTCTATCACCCCAAAGCTGAAAGAGCAAAAAATTTAATGTTACACTTCTTGAAATGACCCTAGTGCCTGCCTAAAGTGAGTAAGTGTGTAAAAGTTTGAGACACGAAGAGTAGCACCCCAAATTCATACAAAAATATTCCACTTTAAACAACAACAACAAAAAATTGCATTGCTATTTTCACTTAGATTCTTCCATTATCACATTCAGTCTCCACATTAACCCCTAAAATGTTCCTAGTCATATATTATGATATGGGCTAGAGACGTTATCTCTGAATACTGAAAAAGGAGGAGAAAGAAAAGTCTGCCAGAACAGCATCAAATTACTCTTATTGTTCAGAAGTGCAATTGTCATTGCTGATTCTATCAAGCAATCTTAACTCCAATGCCCCCGTGTACATGTACACTCCTAGCTTATTTTTGTACTACTTTCCTAAAAGGCAGCAAAGTACTATGATATTGATAAAAAGAAACTCAAAACAGAGAGAGTAAGTAGATTAGTCATGATCATACGGAAGGTAAGTGGCAAAGCAAGAACTCATATGATCTCAGTATGACAGCTTTGCTTATCTAGCTACTTCTACTTCCTGGAACTTCAGATAGACAGGAATCAGCCAAGTTAACTAGAGACACAGTATATAAAAAAGAGTCTGCATGGGCTCAAGCTGAGGAAATCTATTACATAAACTGTTGAAAGCAGATGGATAAGTATAGGTAAAATCTTCACATCAATTATTAACTCCTTTCAGGTTTTATTTTATCACCAGAATGAAGGAAAAAAAATAAATGCTTCTATACTAGGAATGATCAGATTTTATTTTTATTTTTTATTTCCAAAGAAAAGCTGTAACAAAGGTTAATCAATTATAAACCAAGACAGACAGGGTCAAGAAGAACACTTGGCAGGTGGGGGTTTTTTATTTATTGTTATCCTCCCCCTCCTTTGGTTCTTTCTTTGCTCTTTTTGCTCTTGTGTTTCTTCCTCTTCCTTCTCTGTTCTTCCTCTCTGTTGACCCCTCTGTTTATATCAGATTTCTTTTGGATTTGTCAGTTTCATTTTCACTTTCTAAAACTCATTATTTCTTTTGATGACCACCATTCATCCTTCTAATAATTCAGCTATAAAGAAAGACAGTATGTAAAGAGAATAGCTAATAACTCCATCTGTTAATGTTTTAGTGTGCAAAAGGAGCTGACATCCTCCAGAGGACATGGCAACAAGTTTTGGAGATCCTTGTGTGGGACCTGCCATGGAAATAAACAGGGGAGACCCTAGTCATAAAGAATGAAACGCAAATTCTTCCTGGGGCTAGTGACAGCCCCTTAACTCATTTTCGTTTTCTTCTCAAAGGCGCAAAAGGAAAAGCCTACCAATGGGAAAAGGGGATTGATGTTCAAATATCATGAAAAGGATTGATGTTCAAATATCATGAAAATGGACCAGATCCTCAGCTGGCATACATCAACACAGATCCACAGGAATCAGTGTAGCAATGCCAATTTACACCAAGTGAAGACCTGGCCCAATAAATCTATCATGCTCTGTATACACGGATGAGTGGGGAGGAGGGATATACTATGAATTAGTGTCTGATCAAATAGGCAGTGAAATAGAAACACATCTCTTCCTTGCTGCAGAGAGGTAGCTGTGTAAAATGCTTCCTTTGAAGAGAAAACATAGCCTCAGCTACTCCCTATGCCCTTTGGTCCTGTTCCTGTGAGGGGAGCGATGGCCAATGTAGCTCCAAGAGTGCTTGCCCAAAGGTTTAAAGACGATAAAGGCATTGATTCCACATTACACGGAGGAGCCAATAAGACGTAGTTTTTTAAATATAAAAGAAGTAACCTTCCTGTAAGGGCTTTTCCTCACACATACCCACTCTTTGCCCTGAAAACCCCACCCAGAGAATGTTGTAAGCTGGTGCTCAGTGTGTGGTATCTACTCTACCAGCCACACTGTTGTTAATCTACATCTCTCCAGTACTTGAGCAGTTTGTGGTAACTAAATGAAATTACTGCATCTGTTTCTTTACCTTTGGTGTTTACAGGATGGTTTGGGGCTTGCTTGTGTTTTTAAGCTGTGATGTGCAGTGTGACATCTCTGAGTTCTTGCTGAAAAACAAATAAACAAGGATATCAACCACCTTATATTTTTTCACTGGTGTTTTTCTAATATTTATTCTTCCTCACTTTCCATCCTCCACAGCAATCAATACAGCTAAGAGGAAAGTGGGAAGCAGGAAAAAAGAAGACTAAAAGAAAGCAGACTGGAAGAAAGCACATCTGAGTAGTAAAAATCTCAATTAAAAGTATTACAGAAAAACCAAGCAACACAATCTGAAGTTCAATAGGAAGTTTTGCTCAATTTTCAATGTTCTAGGTTGACATTTGTTTTGCAAGAGCAAATGCTAACTGCTTAAAAGAAGACCAGGTAACTCTCAGATATTATAAAGTTTCCTTTACTTTCCCTTTCCTTTTCCTTTCCTTTTCCTTTCCCCTTTCCCTTTCCCTTTTCCTATTGTTTCCATTTCCTTTTTCTTTTTGCTTTCCCTTTCCTTTTGCCTTTCTCTTTCCCTATTGTTTTCCATTTCCCTTTCCTTTCCCTTTCCCTTTCCCTTTCCCTTCCCTTCTCTTCCCTTCCTTTCCCTTTCCCTTTTCTCTTTCCCTTTCCCTTTTCCTTTTCCTTTCCCTTTTCTAATGCAATTTAAATCCCAGAACAGCAAAATGAATACAGTGCATATCAGCCAAAACTAAATAGCAGCTGGTTGTCAGATACTAATACAGACACAGTTACTTCTCATATTAATAGTGAACAATTCCTCACTTAACATAAAAAAAAATGACTGGAAGACAAAATATTGGATCTAAAGGCAGAAGATTGAAAAGGAATAAACATAAAATGGCAAAATTGCATTCAGACTCCAAATGAAAAGTTTTTGTTCATCTCTGGAAATCTCATAGGTAATGTTTCCAATTTTATTATTGATAAAAGTTGAAAAATTGGGAAGTTTCAAAAATGAACAGTATCAAACCATCAAAGCAGGGAAATTGTGTCACAATCAGACCAGCACAGCAAACAAGCAGAGACAACCATGTTTAGCAGGTCATGAGGATCTTTAGCAATTTAATTAAAACAACAAAGGAAAGTAAGGAATTGACCTTAGTGACCAAGAAGGTCCTCTCCAATTTTAAATCCTTAATGAATAAAAAGCTGGGTTTTTTTAAGTAGTTTGGGGTAAATTTTTCAATGTTTGTAGTTAAATGCAAATTCAGACAGACCTACCAGGGATGAAAATTTTACTATATAAATGCTGACACTTGGCTTTCCTTTAGAGCCATCTAAGGGATGAAATAACCCCTCTCCACCTATACAAGCTCTCTATGATACAGACAGAACCCCATATACCAATCCTCTGCAAAGACAGCAAAAAGATAATTCCTCTCACCCAAACAGTTCATGGAAAGGAATAGAATGGATTTGGATCTTGCATAACTATAGAAGCGAAAAGGAGCAAGATATTAACTTTTTTCCTGTTTATGGACTTGAACACATGCATAAGCTTGACTTCCGAGCATAGGAAGACTGGAGTCACAGAAAAAAAAAAATCATAGTTCCTTTCTTTCTTCCTCCCTCACTTCTGCCTTTCTTTTATCTTTTTTCTTAGTCCTATTTTCATGCCTTTTCTCTCTGGCTTTCTCTTTCCTATTACTTCTGGTTTTCCTTCTGTCCTTTCACCCTTTTCTTCCCACCCTTTGTCTCTACAGCTGCAAAATATCGACACTCCCCTATCCCCACCACTGCTATATTCTGATTCAGACTACTTTGAATTTTTCCACTTTCCACCCACATAGTCCAGTTCTGGGATTTATTTTATGTGTGACCTGTATTGGGGCAGAGTCTAACATTGTTTCAGCTGCTTCCAAACAAAGGGCCGTTTAATTGTTCCCTCATTCAGCTCCAAGAGGAGGTGGCTGCTAAGCACACCCGCTTTCCCTGAGGTTTCCCCCAACATAATGAAGCTATTCTGTTATTTTATTCAAATTTAAAATGCAAGACTAAATCTATTTGAGGAGATTAAACACCAAGGAAGGGATGAAATATCAATCATTAAAAAAGGAAAAAGAAAGCAAGACAAAGTGACTACTGAATAGAAACAAAAATGTAAAGATAAATGCAGATTTAAGATACAAAAATATTCTAAAATGTCCCCAAGGAGAGATGCAGGACTTTATTCAGAAGAAGGCAATCTTATCAGGGGATATAGTATATAAATATTGAAAAGCTCCCTAACAGGTTAGCCACACTGCTAGATGTCAGCACGTTCTTTTCAAGATCCAACTTGCAGCAAATTGACTGTGAAAGGAAGGTGGGAAAAAAAAGAAAGAGGAAGAAAGGAAGGAGAATGGCTTGACAGAAGGCCTTCAACCCCCTTTCTTTTTCTCCTCATTGAGCCATACTGCATATAAATGCACTTAAATATCTCTGAAATGCCTTGCTCATACAACCCCCAACTTCTGTCTTTGGCTATGATTTTCTCAGAAACCTGCCTCTTTCAATACTGGAGGAAAGGAAAAAAAAAAAAAATATTCTCCCTGCCAAAAACACCTCTGTGAAATCTCCTCAAAGGACAGCACTTCTTGCACCTATGCTTTTCCTCCACAAGCTGCCATCTGCTTTAATGCATCTCTATTTAAAGCTTTAGAGTCATGTGACTTAAACCCACATAAGTGTTGATTGTACATGATTGCCTTTATTGATTCTTCCTGGGACACAACTCGCCTGTATCCAACTTCATATATAGTTTTACTCTGGACTTTTCTTCCAGTGTCTCTCTAATACTTTCTTTTCCAATCCTTCTATTTTTATGATTATTCTTTTACTGTGGTAGAGGCTGGGAATTTCAGGCAGTTAGAAAAAGCCCTGTTTTGTTATATGCGCAACAAGAGTTTATCCAAAAATGTAATGAATATCTCTGTCTTGCTCTGAAGAGTACCTTACCTTGCAATAAAAGCCAATATATCTAAAAAAAAACCCCCCAAACCCCCACAACAAAGAAATGAATAAACCCCTCTCCACACACACACAAAATCCCAGCACGATTAATCTAAAATTAGGGAGAAAATAGGAATTATTCTTGTGAGGAAAAGTGAAGTTATTAAAGGGAAGGGAAATTTGAGACAAGCATTTCTGTGATTTTGGTGACGATCATAGAATAATAGAATCATAAAACAGTTAGGGTTGGAAAGGACCTTAAGATCATCAAGGTCCAACCCCCCTGCCATGGACAGGGACACCTCACATTAAACCATGTCACCTAAAGCTCTGTCCAACCTGGCCTTGAACACCGCCAGGGATGGAGCATTCACAGCTTCCCTGGGCAGCCCATTCCAGTGCCTCACCACCATAACAGGAAAGAATTTCCTCCTTATATCCAATCTAAACTTCCTCTCTTTTAAGTTTGAACCCATTAGCCCTTGTCCTATCACTACAGTCCCTAATGAAGAGTCCATCCCCAGCACCCCTATAGGCCCCATTCAGATACTGGAGTCTGCTCTGAGGTCTCCATGCAGCCTTCTCTTCTCCAGGCTGAACAGCCCCAACTTTCTCAGCCGATCTTCATATGGGAGGTGCTCCAGTCCCCTGATCACCCTCGTGGCCTCCTCTGGACTTATTCCAACAGTTCCATGTCCTTTTGATGTTGAGGACACCAGAACTGCACACAATACTCCAAGTGAGGTCTCACAAGAGCAGAGTAGAGGGGCACGATCACCTCCTTCGACCTGCTGGTCACACTCCTTTTGATGCAGCCCAGGATAGGGTTGGCTTTCTGGGCTGCAAGCGCACATTGAAGCCAGTTCATGGTCATTTTCTCATTGACCAGCACCCTCAGGTCCTTCTCCACAGGGCTGCTCTGAATCTCTTCTCTGCCCAACCTGTAACTGTGCCTGGGATTGCTCCAACCCAAACATAGAACCTTGTACTTGGCATGGTTAAACTTCATGAGGTTGGCATCAGCCCACCTCACAAGCGTGTCAAGGATAAATAAGTAAGACTCATAGGCCTTTTTCTTTCAGATCACAGTAGAAAATAGATATCAATGTTTTTTTCTACCTGTTTTTTGCCAAACTATTTCCAGGAAGAGGTTTTTTTGTGGCTGTCTCATAGATACTTACTTGAGGCATTCAGACCAGTGGTTTCAGGCTTTTCCCGAGGTTTCTTTTTCTGATCAGCAGAATATACCAACAACTGCTCAGCTCTTTCTGTGCTTTACTTTTGTCCTTCCTTATCCCTAACAAACTCAGTGGTGAAACTATTTTCAGTATTATTGCTATTTGGATGTCCCTATATGGACCTGAATTTTTATGTATAAACTCATGTTCAGCTTCCTTCAAATTTTCTTAAAACTGAAAACTGACTAGTGTTTCCTCCACTGTTTATCATTTACATCCTTTTTTTTATGCATGGATCGATCAGGTATCCTGAGTGCCAGAGCAGTCCTGATCAAATCAGCAGGTAACTCATATGCTTAGAATTAGGCACCTGGTTACAGTGTCTGTCTAGTGAGCAGCTAAGTGAAATGGCTTGTGAACAGCCTCAGAACAAATCTCCAGATTTATCTCCAAAAATAGTTATTAATGCTTGCAAAACATAATTTCCCTGTATCCACTCAGGAGGGAGTGTGACTCTTCCTGGGTAGGATTTGACTTCAGAAAGTAAATAGACACTTTAGAGAAAAGGTCCAGAATGTTTCCTGTTTTTATTTTATACTTTTTTTTTTTTTTTCTCCCCCTTCTCTCCCCTCTCTGTTCCTTAAATGATGGACTTGAGCTCAGATCATTTGCAAGACTTTTGGATACAGATCAGCAACTATACACAGAAAGTATGAATCTTAAATCTTCCATTTCACACTCTGCCTGAACAGGGTAATAGCTTGAGGTGCTGTCAGGACCTTCATCTGCAAGAAATGATGAGAGTAGCAAACTTTCTGTGATTACACAGCTGGGGAACAGGCCACAGGATCTTTGGATGACTGAACCAGGGAGAACTGAAAAAGCATTTGATTTTTACTGATGCTTACATGTGTGCACACTGGGGCTGATACATTAAAGGAAGGATTTTGTATTCCTTCTCTGGACAGGAGGGAGATGAGAAGATAAACTACAAGGTTGAAATTCAGATAATCTGGGGTATGACATTGCTATAGGCTGCTTAGTAGTCTAGTTTAAAGATGGGGTGAAGACGGGGTGAATTTGGGGTTTGAACCTGGTGGTGGTTGTGGGTGGATGGGAAAAGGGAAAGAAAAAGAAATAACAACATGTGACTCCCAGGTTTATCAGACAGAATACGTCTTGGAGGGGTGTCCAGGAGCTGGGGGAAATGTGTATTTATGTATTCTTCCTTTGAGAATCCCCCCAAAATATTGGAAGCCAGTATATTTCGGGTTTTGTGCCAAAGGATTTAATAGAGATTTTTGCTCACTGTTTCGTTATAGATTAAATTTAAAGAAAATCAAACATCTCTGATATTTGAGTGAAGAGATCCTGTGGAGTTTAATTCAGAAGACAATTGACGCACTGAGCTCAAGATGATTGTTTATGCTTTTTCCCCCAGATTTTTTCAGCCAGCTCTAGTCAAATATATTTTGTGTGTAGGTAGCATACAATCATATATCAAACTTAGCTAAACAGAAAAAAAAAAAAAAAAGAGGCTACCTTAAGGAATAGTCAGTTCAACACATCTGCTGCAACAACTAGAAATAGGATTTTGATTTTATCTTTAAAGTGGGAGAAACATTAACATTTAAGTAAGTTGGTTTCAAGAGGAGCCTCTGAATCACATCTCTTTGGCTCATCATCACACATTAAGGATGGGATTTAGAAAGCAGTCTTGGATGCACCAGGCCCAGCAGAATAGTTGTGAGCTAATTCATTATGGGTGGATTTTCCTTTTTTTTTCTTGTTGTAATTTAGAAGAATGCAATTAAATCTGAACTTGATAATTAATTCTAAACCGGTGAGAACCAGTTCCAGAGATTATGACTAGAATTCTATGTAGCCATTGACATAAATATTCATGAGATTTCATTGTTTTATGGTTTTTTGTGAAGCGCACAGCTTATCTGAAGAAGTAGAATTAAAGTACTATTATTTAACATTACAGTGTAAATAAGACTCAACAGAGAAAAATAAAAATATATGTGCAGCAAAACATAACATACAAATTCTCTAAATATGTTTACGAGTATTTGGGCTTTTAAATGTGTGTGCTGTGTGCTGCATTATGTAATTCTCTATATCATATACAGAAATTCCACAGCTGTATTATTAGACAGTCTTTTGGATACATAAAGTTACAACATATGAAACTGTTGCAGTCAAAAGCACGTGTGCACATATTCCCATAATCTCTATCATCCATAAATACAACAGAGAATTCAAAAAGGATAAGTTTGAATCTCGATCTGGGTATTACCTGGTGGCTGAAATTCATAGAAATCAATTTATCACTAAAAAATCAATGAACATATAAACCTAACCATGTGTAGTTGATGACAGTCAGAAAATGGCCTGTCTTAGTCTGTTCTTGCTCAAGATGTTCATCATGTCTGCCTCCAGAGCAAAATCCTTTTTAAACATGGAATCTTCAAAAATCCCAGAAAAAATCAAAACATGCTGACAAATGGTGCCTGAAGGAAACAATACAGCTAGAGGAAATCTCAACATTTGGCTCAATTGAAAAAGGCCAAGAAATAGGAGAAAAGGAAAACAAACTGCAAATAAGTTTTATATTCAGTATACATTTTTCATTTTTTTTTTCTTTGTTTATATTTTGGGTTGTGATTGTTTTTTTTTTTTTTTTTTATTAAAGTGGAGATATAGTGGTTTAAACACATCTCCATGTCATATCAGAGACCTAAGGAAGCTGGCTGTAACATAAGCCCTCCAGTTAGTAACCGCGATATTCAAATTGGAACAAGATTTAAATCTCCTGCACTGGTATGTTCAGTTCATTTATTGTGAGGCACTGAAAAGTCAAATTCAGTATTATGTGATTAAGGTACATCTGTCTCAGCACAAGCAGTAACAATATTTCTTTAAGTTCAGCAGGTGTTTTGCAAGGAATCTAAAGGATTTTGCACAAAATTAGTGCCTATAATAAAGCTCCAGTGATGAAGAGACAGCTCTTTATATCACTGATATATTATAGTTTCGTTCTAATAAATGTCATTGCCAAATATTTCAAAACCTAAAACAAGTTTGCTGACTGAACTGTTTTGCAAGCATATTTGCTATGCCTTATTGCAAAGATGTTCTTTTATAGACATACAGTTTAGAAATTTTATTTGACACTGCTGACTACTAAATTGGCAGCTTTTCAACTTTGCCAAACTCATGCAACACAATTGAGATAAAAGGTAAAATGCATAACTTCTGCATTAATTCTTGCTTGCAGTGTCATAAGAATCCTCAAGATGTGTTAATTGAGTCTAAAGTATGTGAAACAAATGATAACCCCCCCACACACACACACCTTGGGATCCTCTCTCCCATTCCTCTCAATCTGCCTATTCAGTCTGCACTAAGCCTACTGTTACAATAGATGGCTGGCACTGAGACCTGAATCTCCACAAAGAAAACAAGTCTTTGGTATATTCTGTTTCCTGTGAAGGTGTTTGAGGGAAAAGAAGTGACCTTTACAGCTTTCTGGTTCTCATTTCTTGCATTTACTACTGGGGAGTTACTCTAAGCTATGATTTTAAGTGTGTAAACGTACAGTTTCCTAATTCATCAGGATCAGGGATACAGCCTTGCAAACACAATCACGTTGAATTTTCAGTAGAAGAAGCACACCAAGGTCTCACAGGAGTTTGAAAAAATACAGAATTTAAGAATGATTTGTCTTTATTTAAACTCCGATTTGTAATATGAATATACATTTCATGACTGATTTTTAAATCAAAATTAAAAAATTCTCTGAAAACATAATTATCATTAAGGTTTTTTCCTTTCAATAAAAGGATAGAATCAGCAAACAAACACAAATTCTCTAAATGTTATGAAAACTTAAGGGTTTGGGAAAGACAAATAGAGGCTTTTTTTTCTGTGGGATTTTTTTTTTTTTTTTTTTTGATTGCCACCCTCCCTTCCTGTAATCCTGAAGCAAATTCTTATGATAGTTCTTTTTCAGTTATTTGTGACCTAGTTTTCCATCAATGTCCAAAAAAAAAAAGTAGAAGATGGGGATTGTGTGATGATGAGTATAAAACTGGAAAATTAAAACATTAAGTGGGAGGTTCTGATTCCATTTGAATCCTTTTTCTGTAAGCTCTTATTGAAAATTATTTTCTTTTTCTTTTCTTTTTTTTGGGGGGACAGGGAGAAGGAGCTTTATTGACTCTCTTTTGTCTCCTATAAAGTGCTAGAATAGGCAAATTAAACTGAGCAGATTCAAGGAAATGCTGCTTAGGCTACTTCTATAGCTTTTAATTTCAATTGGCATACAAATGCACTCTAACAACTTGTCCATTTTTTATTTAATCTATGAGGGAACAGCAAGAAAAAATATAATTTCTGGGTGGCAAATGTAACCTGCAAACAAAAAACAGCAACAACATGAAGAAATCACAGCTCAAAGCTCCAGAGTTCTATGTTAAATTATGCATCAAGCACTTTCGTGAATGTTATTTAGCTCATCGTTAATTTGCTCTATGAACAACTTGCATATAAACACCCAGATTCAACTGACATAATATAAAATATCTGAGGTATTTTAACTAGGGATGCAACTACTTTAGATTCTTCCCACTGTCAGTGGAAGGAAATGCTTCTCAGTTCCTGGATGAGTCAGTCCACCTTCCATAGGCACCTATTTCTTTCCATTGATTATGAAGGACTGTGGCTGTGCTTCTAACTTTGGCATCTCAGTTAGGTTCCTATAGGTAGGTAGGATGAATTCCAGCCAGAATCAATAGTAATAGCAAAATATATGTTGGACTTCTAGAAAGAAAAGAATTCCCAGTCTTTCCCTCTCTCCTCATCTGACAACTGTGTAAATGGGGAGCCTTCCTTCAGTATGCACTTTCTCTGGAGTAGTCCAGCTGTTTCTGCCAAAACCAAGGAGAAAATGCAGAGTGTAGCTCCAGAAATAACGTCTCTAAAGTGTCACTAGTATGCAGCTCCCTCTGCAGAGAGCCTTTCTGGGTTTGATGGACCAGATCTGCAATGAATGGTGACTGATGGACAAGATTAAGAAATCCTGTGTATATTTTATGGTGTTGCTGTGAATGGATGCCTGGAATATGTTTGAAAAGAATTTTTCTGCTATGACCCTGAACCATTGCACAAGAAGATCTTGCCTACCCACCTGGCTACCAGGGTTTCATTAAAATACATAAAAATGAACACCAGGAAACCTTGTATTTATTGTTTTCTTCTAAGAACAGTAGTAAGCAAGGTGAAGCAGAGTGCCAGACAAAACCAGGCGTAAGTTCTGTTCTCAGAAATATCTTCTTTTACAAAATACTTCAATCACATTTTAAATACACTGTTGAAAGTGATAAACATTTTTACCTACAGCACTCATTTATGGAAAAGCAAAATACTGTAATCTTTGAAAAAAAATGAAAGTTCTACTTAAGCATTTCGTCTGTTATGAAGTGGGTCTTTTCTATTTTATGTTTTTAAAGTTTGCAATAATGTTTTCAGCAAACCGCTCTTTTTTACCAGGAAAAAACAAAACAAAACAATGAACCAAAATGTTAAGGAGGTTTCCATCCTTGCCATCTACTTAATTGTTATGACTTGATGAAAGTTTAACAATGGGATTTGATAGCCTTAAATCTTTTTTTTTTTTTATTTTTTTCTTTTCTTAATAGAAAAGCAAAATATGTGATGATGAGTTTCATGTATAAAAAACACACCTCATTTGTACTTAACACTCTAGCAAGAAAATGTATGAAATACAAAACCCAAAGCTATAAAAAAAAAAGGGAAATGTGTTAGAATTAATGCTTGTGCCAATGTTATGAAAAAAAGAATATATGAATCTCATGATTTCCACACCTGCTCATAATGCAGTGTGTCAGGGGAACATCAGATAGGTAGATTATTTTCTCTCTGTAAGGCCAGAGTTTGCAGTTTAGTGGAATCTTTCACCTCGTTTTCAGTTACATACCTCAGGAAATATGTCTGCCATCTGTGGAGATTTTGGAAGAAGAAATTATTGGTGAGCTTAGAAATATGTCTTTAGGGTGATATAGCACTGTCAAGTCCTACAAAAGATGGAAATAAACCCTTCTCCCTGTTATGACAGACAGGGCAATAAGTTGCGCACTAAAGCTGCTTCAAGGGAGATAACTATAGTTAAGAAACTTTTTCAGTGGTAAGGCTAGTTAAGGGACAGAATATAGTTTTAAAAGCAAATGGTGGTGTTTCTAACTTAGAAAGAGTTTCAGAATAATGTAGACAACTGTTGACTCAAAACAATCGGGGTGGTGTTGGATTTGGCACATGCCTGGCACATAGGGTCAGTGTGTCTGACCTCTTGACATCTTTGGGCCATGTTCTTCTGTGATCCGTTGAGGAGCTATTTGGGGATAAAAGTGCAAAGGTGAGCATTAATAATAAGAATTTAACTTCGATCTCTTCACAGACTTTGTGTGTCTTGCAGCAGTTATCTTTCAAGTTTTTCATAGCTCAGCTTCAAAAAATAATAAAAATTACCAGGTTTATGAGGCCATAAAGATGCTGATGAAATAGAATCTGAAAAGTTGTCCAGTATACTGGTGACTGAAGTTGCAGAAGACATAGGAAAGATTAAATAGTGACAATTATAATGATCTACTCAACCTGAAAATAGGTTATATTTCCATAATCATAAATAGACCTAGTGAAAAAGAGTATCATCAATCCTGGTTTACAAATATGAAATTATAAGTCCTTTAAAAAGAAACTAATACTCAGAAAAGGGATTTGGGGGATGTATTTAAATATTTGTGGTGGGTTAATTTAAATAAACTCTTTAATTGTATCAATGAAACAAATGGAATAATAGAATCATAGAATGGTTTGGTTTAGAAGGGACCTTAAAGATAATCTATTTCTTGTCCCCTTTCCACAGGCAAGGACACCTTCCACTATAGGAAGTTGCTTCAAGCCATGTCCAATCTGGCTTTGAATGCTGCCAAGGATGGGGCAGCCACAGCTCCTCTGAGCAACCTGATCCAGTGCTTCAACACACTCACTACCCTCAATTGACTGGATAAAACAGATAAATAGAATAGATATTGATGCCAGTGGTTATATTCCACTTACTTCAAAGGGCAAATAACTTTAACTGCACAGACATTTTTTTCTTTCTCCCAGAACTTAATTTAAAATCACAGTCTTATCTCTTAATCTCTTTTATGAGAGTTGGGATCCATTGGCAAGCTGTTTGAACTACTCCTAGGCAATATAACCTGTGTTTTATTCCTGAAAATGTTGTGTTTGCATCCTTTTCATAGCCTCTTGAGTCTGGCAAGTAGAAGGCACCTGTCATTGAAGTTCAGATCTTGGATATTGAATGCATCCTGTGCTTAGTGACTAATAATGAGAAAAGGGTAATGGTGATGTATGAATGACTGGGAGTTTGTTTTGGGACAAACGTGAATTTAAGTTGTTATTTTTGTGCATGAGCTTTTTTTCTTGGTTTCTTTTTTTACTTGTTTTGTTGGTTCTGGGTTTTTTTTAGATATGAATTCTCTGATATTTATGGAATACTGGCTACATAAAGGACATACGAAATTTTAATGAATCAGGTTTCCAAAAACCAGAAAAAAAAAATAAAAACAACAACAAAAACCCCAACAAATTGAAAGTGGACCCTTTCTATGTTATCACAGATACAGGGATATTCATTATTTAACAGTAAATAATGTAACTCAGACATTGAGTCACCACATTAGGATGAAGTAGTGACTCCATTACCAAAGTGCAACCAGTGGTTCATTATAAACCTAATTCTGAATCACTCCTCCTACCCCTTCTCCCCAAACAACTATAAGAAATGACTTGCAGATAGCTTGCTTTTATTTTAAAGCTATTTTACAAGTTTTGAAGCCAAGGAAGGTTTTCTTTATTTTGGCAACTTTTAATTTAACCAAACAAGTTTAATCAGAAACACAAGAAAGACGTCTGAGTCATTTTCCCCATTAGGAAAATGCCTCGCAATGTTTATGGAGTGAATCTCAATGATCAAAAATTACCTTATCCTATGTCAACAAATGGATTACATTTAGGTGTCAGCAAGAAGGATCAGTGACCTTTTTCAAGAAAAGGGACTAAATGGGTCTGCATTTCCTGTGCAAGATCAAATCTTTAGAAAATTCTGAAGCCGATGCCCGCTGCCAAGCTCATAAACATCAGTCTGCAAAGATCTCTTACTTCCTTGCAACTGTGCATAATGACAGTAACTGTATTTAAGCTCTGAATGGATATTAGTGGGTCATAAAAACAAAATGAACATAAAGACAGCTCTACAAAGCCAGACCATGTGTTTGCCCTGTCTCCAGCATCAGTCAACAGTAGATGGCTGATAAGGCATATGAGAATGTATTTTTCGTTGGGTTTTTTTTTTTTTTTTTGGGGTGGGGAGAAGTGTTATATTTGCCTTTAGTACCTTAAAAAGTGTCGTTTCAATAATTCCTGTTTTTTAAAAACATGTAAGCTTCGAACATTCATTAATTCATTTAAAATGCATTTTGTTTTAAGAAAAAAATCTTAATTTTGTGTTATATAAAATATAATTGAGGATTTCATTAACAGAGTAATGAGTTGGAAGAGAC
Organism: Neopsephotus bourkii; assembly: GCF_033783945.1. Taxonomy (NCBI): domain Eukaryota; kingdom Metazoa; phylum Chordata; class Aves; order Psittaciformes; family Psittacidae; genus Neopsephotus; species Neopsephotus bourkii. The sequence goes on along the minus strand of NW_026900867.1, from coordinate 103,413 downwards.
TATGAGAAATTGTTTACTATTCACCTTTTCCATATCAGCCATGGTTTTCTTTAGTTTATCTTGCATAGTCCTGTGTTGTACACATGTAAGCTTGGCTGGCTATATTAACTGAGTTTATTTTACAGTTTATCATTCAGGCTAATAAATAAATAAGTAAATAAATATTTTCTTTTAACTTTAAGAGGTGCTGGACACTTACCTGCCTTAAACGCCATTGGAAATGTCATCCTTAAAGATAACATCAATCAAAAAGTCCTCTCTATAGTGAAACAATTGAAACCCATAAGAGAGCTATGTTTGTGAATTTCATTTTGAAGCAGGCATACAGAGAAACAGGAGATAGAAATCACATAATGCTTCATGACTTAAATATGGTAAAAAAATATCCCGAAACATGCTTAAACATTTCAACCAGATAGATAGCATTGAGGAGCAAATGCTTTTCAATTATGAGCGCATATACTCTTTTCTCTTCAAAGTAGTTCTTCAGTTTTATGTTTAAATGTATAGATGGCTCAGCATTATGTTTTATTGTATGGTTTACTTGTGCCTGAAGTCATGCTTTTCTAGGTCTTATGCCCCTTTGCAAACATCTGGTTAAATGAGGCAGGAACATAATGTCCTGGGCAGGGCTTCATGAACAGAAGCTATAACCATTTAAGAACATTTGCACTAGTTTGGACAAAAGTCATCTTGTCCCTGGCAGTGCTCAGTGCTGAGGGAGTGTTTGTCAGAAATGAAATGGGCAGATAGGCAGAAACACACACGGGCATTCACAGAGGATCAGAGGTATGGATATATGTGTATGTGCATCATGATTGTTAACCTGAGACACCTCTAGCTGCTGACAGAGACAACATGGATCTTTTGGCTATTGCTTAATATTATTATATGATCTTTAAGTGCTTTTTAATAAATAATGTCAATCCCTTCCCTATTGATTCCCACCCTTTTCTAAAGTTGTACAAGGATGCTTTTTTCTTTTTCAGATTTAGTTTCTAGTTTTGTGCTGCTCTTTTCTTTTTAATCTTCCTTTCAAACACTGCAGGCTACCCTTTGTGTCCTATTACATTGTATACTGCACCTAGCACCATAGAAATGTGGTATTATCAGGGGATTCTAGACATTACTGAAACGCAAATTATGATAATTACAGTATTGCAGCTGCTCAGCTGGTATTTTAGTTTGGATCCAAAAAAGTTCCCTTTTTTTTTTTTTCCTCACACTCTATTTTCATCTTTATAGATTTTCAGTTGAAAAGAAGAGAGAAAAACAACAATAAAAAAACCTTTGTGATTGTTTTCTGGAGGGAACAATACTTTTATAAATCCCCCTTGAAGCAGTACTTGATATTGTAATAAGTTTTTCTTTCTCTGGCAGTGCTCCTTGGAAGGGGACACACATCTTCCAGAGGGTGGGGAGAGGTTGCAGGGGAGAGAGGGAGAGGAAGGGAGCAGAGGAAGGGAGGATGAGAGCTTTGTAACTAAAAATGATGCCCTTGAATACTTTGAAAAAATATTCCATGCCCTCAAGCACCCACTGCAGAGCAGACATTCACAGCCTTGAGTGCTGAACCTGCCATCTTCTTCTGCAGCAGATACCTTTTAGGAGGTGCCAGCTATGTCAGTGATTTCAGCATTATTCATGTAAGGAGGCAGAATTAAATTCCTCAGGTCCTGACAGAGCAGGGTGGAGGCTGGAGTTTACTTACCATTGTTCAAGCATAGGGTGACAGCAAGGCTGCAGCTGCTTGCCTCCCACTTAAACAAACCTCCTAACCAGCCACCATGGAGCATCTTTCACTCTGTTCCCATGGCAACATCTCTATCCTCTGGTGCCTATGGTGTCTCTAATGCTTTCAACTGTTGGATTCCTTGGCATCTGCTTCCAGTGCCAGGTCTTGTCAAACCTTATTAGACTGAGAATCCATTTTGGCTGCACTAGTGGGAAAAGAAAGCAGACAAATTTAGTTCACCTGAGATCTCTTTCAAATCCCAGTAAAGTCAATTCCTCAAGTTTCCAACTAAGAGCTGAACTTGCCTAAGGCAAAGATGTGCATGTGCACTCACACAAATACACAGAATCTCCTTCCGTCACATGCACTGTCTCTTCCTTCTTCTGTAGAGTACACATGTACAATCACACTCCCTTGTGCTTACAGACTAATATAGATTCTCCTACTTTTGTTTGCAACAGGAAACTCTCTAAAAGATGGGGGTTTGTGTATAAACAAACTGTCAAACACAAAAACTTGGCCCTCAGGTTGTATGTGTTATCACATATATATACTAGCACATAGGTAGTTATGGTAACTACCTATTCCTCTGCTACACTGGCATGCAGAAACTTTCTCTATTTTACAGTTGTTGATGTGGCTGACAGATGCATGCAGATTCACAATACCACACACTTAGTTGTTTCACACACTCACTTTTCTACACTTATAGCTCCCATAAAGTCATTATGTTTGTTTAAATATGGATAAAACTTCATCAGTTTAACAGAGAAACCAAAGACACATTTCTAACCAACATGTATGTTTACTGAGTAAGAGGAATAACGTTGTAAGTATGATTATATCCCATGCCCATAACCCTCATATCTGAGTTCCTATATATATATAAGCATATTAATATGAAGGAATGACCTATATGCTGGTACCTGGAGTGCATTTCTTGATGGGCATGTTTTGCCAGTTAGAATGATATCTATCTTTACCTTGGTTCCCAAGCTAACTTTTTCAATCACCATAAAGTTCAGAGTTCGAAGTTAAATGTTTAACAGAGACACACTGTAACTCTGGCCTCCATCTGTATTTAAGGTTGTAGGCTGATAACTTTGTTTAGTCAAGTCTGAACAAGATCTGTCTAATGGTGCCTAATCTAAATAAGTTATCTAAGCTCTTTCTACTGAGACAGAGAGAAAAAGACCTGTAGAAGATGATCCAGTACACTAAACTTCTCTTTTGATATCTTCTTTTTAAAAGAACTAGATAATTACATACTTTGATAAGCATATAAGTTACATGGCTAAAAAATAGTCTGGGGCAAAAAGCTATGCATTTAAAACCTATTTCGTTGAAGACTTTCCTGTCTTTTGAAGTTGTATTTATTACTACATATTTATATTCCATGATTCAGAGTACAACTGGTCTGGATTATCTCCAGCTTCTAGAAAATGTTTAAATCTAAGCGTTGCTTCTAGCTCCATCAATATGCTGGGTACCAGCTTCTGTAGTCATATAGTTCCAGAACATTTTCTCATGGAAATATCTGTCTATCAGAGCTGTTTTCTTAGCTATGATCTTAAGTAGGATTCCCAGGACCAAACAACACAGGTATGAAAATTCAAAATAATTTATAGGCCATTTCATTGTTTTCTCAGTAGTTCACTCAGGGACATGGTAGATAATTCAATCATGAAGACCAACCTGTACAGATACTCTTGTGCCACCAGTCCCCAGAAGAATAGTGATATCTAAAATGCCTGCCTAATCCTAATGTCTTAATCCTAATCCCAATGACTAATCCTAATCCTTCCCCCTTCCTAATGCGGAAGGCACACAGGAAGGATGTCAGACTTCCTACACTGTAATTTTTCCCAAGTGTCAGTTTTCTGTAAGTTCATGCTTACCACTGGACATGTTTAAAAATAATTGATTTTATTCTGTCTACAGTAAAAGGAAGATTTTAATATTTGGTGAGCTGGTTCCAGAAGCAAATTGATAATCACACTGATTGCACAACATTAATGAGGCCTGTTGTCATTAATGTCTTTTGACACACCACTAACCAAGGAATGATTCAATCTCCTTCAAAATGCTTTTGTCAGAGACCAACTTGTTTGGTGGAATATCACCAAGCACAGGATACAAGTTCATTCACAAAGCTCCCTCAAATTCTCCTGCTAAGCCGCACTGGATAGACTTGGTTTTGGAGGCAGAAAACAACCTGTGGCTTAAAAATTGTGTTTCATATAATAAACTTCAGGACAATGTTAACTGCTACAAGGACCACGGACACGGTGGGTGGGCTAGAGCAACCCTCCTGTGGAGACAGACTGAGGGAACTGGGGTTTTTCAGCCTCGAGAAGAGAAAGCTCTCGAGAGACCTTAGAGCAGCCTTCGAGTACTTAATGGGGCCAAAAAGAAAGCTGGGGGTGCTTTGTACAAGTGCCTGTGGGAATAGGACCTGGTGGAATGGCTTTAAACCGAAAGAGGGTAGATTTGATTAGATATTAGGAACAAAATCTTCCCTGTGAGGGTACTGAGGCTCTGGCACAAGGTGCCCAGAGAAGCTGTGGCTGCTCCATCCCTCGCAGTGTTCAAAGACAGAGCCAACGTGGCTTTGAGCAACCTGGTCTAGTGGAAGCTGCCCCTGTCCATGGCAGAGTTTTGGAACTAGATAACCTTTAATGTTCCTTCCAACCCGAGCTGCTGTATGATTCTATGATTCTGCCAGAAGCATGTTTTTCTAGAAAGTATCTTTATTACACACCCCAAAACCCTGCTTGCCTGCCTCAGAACTCTAGGAGTTTCTGACATACAACTTTCTTTTCGCTCATATCTGAGTAACAAAATAATGCCCCTCTGTTTTCTGTTTCATTCATAACTCTAGTGGAACTCACAGTAGCTGGATTTCAGATTACCTAATTAAAACTAATCATCAAAGAAAGCCAGTGAACCTGCTTACTTACAGAACTCAGTAGCTATGTAAATAGCTTGGGCTATTTCATTCTTATATTCTAATTGAAAGGCTTGGTTTCTCCCATCTCTCTGATGCATCCTAAGACAATCTACAGTTCAGCTTCTCTAGTTGAATAAATTATGTAGTTTAAAGATAATTACATAAAATCACAGTAGTATCACTCAATTCAATCTCTTCTTTAGAATTTGTAACACAGAAGTATAACAGGAAACTAAATTAAGTGTAGGGCATTTTGGTTGTTTCTCTCTGACAGTTTAGGATAGCTTTTGCTTTTCAAGGCTTCCTGTTGCCTATGTGTCTGGGAGCCACAAATTAATCCAGAGATCTCAAAAGTTTTAAGCTTCTAGTTTTAGGCTAGCCACCTTAGGAGGGGAATGTATTGACTTCTGAAGTGGAAGAGTCCTTTCTGCAGAAAGTGCTGAAATCCGTTGCCTTCAAACCAATATGTACACTTTTTCTTCTATTTTTTTAAACTCCTATTTTCTTTCAAAATGGAGTCATGAGCTGCAGATAGCATTGGCTTATTCCTTGTGCTTGTGTGCAGCCAGAAAAAGAGGTTTTCCTAATCATATTCTGTTTTGTAATCTGTCTCATCTGTGCATTAAGATAACCTGAGACCATGACATTCTTATGTTAGCTGAGTTTAGAGGTGAAGTTCTTTTCATCAGAAAAGTTTTAATCTCTGGAGAATAGGGGCTCTGTATCTCCCTCACAAATAGTCTAGCCTTGATAACTGAAAATTCAACCTTGCAAAAATTCATCTGCTGTAATTTTTACATGCACTTGTTCATTCCATTCAAAGCTCTGGCGGTGATATTTCAGAAACTTCAATGCATTTAGCTAACCTAAATTGTAAATTTCACATTCAAGACTTGAACTGAAACAATAACGTATTAAACTAAAATTTAGAATCCAAGCCTGTTAACAGAAAAACAAAGATTGTCTAAGAAAATTATTTTATTTTTTAATAATGTTTTTTGGGGGGTTCGTTCTCCACTGTTTCTGAAAACCAATTAATATAGGTATAAACCTGAAGTATTTCTTCACTTTGTCTTTTTTTTTTGTCATTTTAAAACCTAAAAAAAAAAATAATTATTCCTTCTCTTTTGACCATTTTGTACCTTGTATTTTTCTTCCCGCACATTTTGCCCTGACACACAGCAGAGAGGCTGTGACTGCAGTGACATACAGGATAAACATCAGCCTTCATTTTAGCTACAGGCTTCTCCACTATCTGGGAACAGGTGATTTCTGTCATAAACCTGAAAACATCCAAATTTAAGCACACAGAGCAAGTGAAACAGCTGACTGAGTGCCAGTAGTGTGACTGGTAGATGATTCATGCTGCTTGGTGATCCTGATAGTATAGGTTTCTCTGTAAAACTGCAAATTTGGTATAGCCTTTCCTTAACAAAATGAGGTATAGACCTTCCTGGATATTGAAGCCCACTGAAGGTATTCTGGAACTGGGTCTTCATTAGCAATCTTCTATTGAAAAGAAAGGCTGCACCATCAAATGGACACGAGCTTTTCATCTGGACCCTGTCTTAGGAAACATTATGGTTCTGTCTTATGTCAAGCCACCTGAGAAACCCACTAAGTTTTACCTCAATCATTTTTGTTATGTTTCACATCATCTGATGCAGATACATTAATGTGCTTGTATAAAATTTATTTCAATGAGGGTTTTGCCTAGATTGTACCCTCTAAGATCAAATGCTATGAAGTCTGAACTGTTCTTATCCCTTGAACTGAGGTCACAGAGATATATTCTCTGCTGCATTTCACTCTCAAATGTGGGCTGAAGCAGTACTTTAAAATAAAAAAAGTAAGGACCTAGGTGGTATTGGATATTTCAGGTGGCAATCAACCCTAGAGATCTCTTCTTGCATTAGTGACTCCACAGGCTTTAGCTAAAAACCCTTCCTTCTGTATAAGTGAGGAGTGCATACTAGGCTCTGTCTGCAGGAAACTGATAGGGAAAGAGACCTTCAGAGATGCTTCAGCTCATATATCTTAGGAGGGGATCTTTCCAGGGCAAAGAGAGAGAGCCTTTTTGTGACCAACTTAAACTCAACATCTAGCATTTACACAATTAAATAGATGAAACATATAATTGACACCTTTGGTTCACCTAGAGTAGGTACATATCACCATATGTACGGATTAATTTCTTATTCATTTTCTTTTCTAGATGTTTTTGATTATGTGTATTATAAAAGAATAGTGTTACATAGTTGAAAATGACATGAATTTGTCACTGGCATTTGAAAATTTATATTCCTGCCCAAATCTGAGTATTTCTTTATCACAAGTTGAGATCAAGCTTACCTCTTGTTAGTAACCCTTATTAAAAGAGATTACATTAGGATTCTTTAATGAAGCATGTTTCTCTGTAGATAATAAAAATAATCATTATTATTACTACTACTTTTATAATCTTTAATATTACAATTAGTTTTATTATTTTAATTTTAATATTCACACTGCAGAAACAAGAATTAAAACATAAAGTTGAATAATAGCAATAATCATTGTCAAAATAATAACAATGCTAATTATATATCATAGTAACAAAGCTGTGAACAACCACTGACAGTTGTAATTAAAATAATCATGCTAGTCTAAAACTTAGAGCTGAACCAACGTGGCACTGAGCAAACTGTCTCTTCTCCAATCCTGAAAGATCTGAGTGCTAAATGTTTTTAAGTATTAATGTTCATCAGGGAAATATTTGAAAACAGAAGACAACCAAGTGAGCCGTAGTATGAGGTTTTTGGACACAAGTCATCAAAGGGAAATTTGCTTAGTTGCTTGCTAGGACTGACTGCAATAAGTTATCCAAATTTCCAAGGTCTTGGTCAGTGCCCTGGGTTCAGCAGTAGCAGTCATTTTTCTCCTTCTTAGTAGCTGGTGCAGTGCTGTGGTTTTGATTTTCGGCCTGGGAACAGATAACACCGATGTTTTTAGTTGTTGGTCAGTAATGTTTACTCTGACCAAGGACTTTGTGAGCCTCATGCTCTGCCAGGGAGGAAGGGAAGCCAGGAGGAAGCAGAGACAGGACACCTGACCCAAACTAGCCAAAGGTGTATTCCATACCACAGCACGTCATGCCCCCTATTGAGACAAGTGAGGTTTCTTTGAATCACTATAGAAACTGGGAGCAGTTACCCAGCAGGGTTAGATCACTCCTCGGGTCGGGCTGGGTATCGGTTGGCGGGTGGTGAGCAGTTGTATTCCCTTCCCTTGTTATTTCCCTTATCATTGTCGTTATTGGTGGCAGCAGTACTGGTTTTGTGTTATACCATAGTTACTGGACTGTTCTTATCTCAACCCGTGGGAGTTACATTCTTTCAATTCTCCTCCCCATCCCTCTGGAAGCAGGAAGGGGGAGGAACTGGGGGGGAGGAAGGGGTGGGGGTGAGTGAGAGAGCAGCTGCGTGATTCTGAGTTACAAGCTAGGCTTAAACCGTGACAGTTAGCCATGTGAAAGAAACAGATCACCAAGATTTTAGAACATTTTTGTATCCATCAAGATAGATGTCATAGTACAAATGCAGTGTATCATTACTATTATTATTGCTGCACATTACAAATAATGTTTGTGCAGAAAATTTTTTGAAAGGGACTGACACTAGTGCAATCACTGATGTTCTCTGTAATGGGAAAAACAATTAGTTTTCAGTCATTTGCCTTCCTGGGAGTGCTCCATGTGATATTAGATCCCCCGTTTCTCAATAATGAGAATTTCTGTTGCAAGACTTTCAGACAATAAGGGTGGATCAACTCTCCTTGTTTGCTGTCTGCGTCACTGATTTTGGAAGCTGTAATCACACTGCAAGCATCTAGGTTTGAAAGGATTCTCTGATGATTTTCCAAAGCCCCTGCCGGTGTTCTGGGGAGTCAAATATATGAAACTATGTGAGCAGCCTCAGGGAACACGAGTGACAATGTGACCTGGATGTCTTTGTAAAAGATTGCCTTGAGCACATCCAGGCATAAAGCATCTTGAAAGAATTATCTGGTAAAATTTTTTTGTCTTATGTTACATAGGAGGTCAGATTGGATGCTTATTAAGGACATTTTGAGCCTTAACAAAATATCTCTCTAGCTGCTAATCTGTGGTCCTCAACAAGAAGAAATGTCAGGAGGGTATTTTGAGAGAGAAAGCATACACACACTTATGGTGGAAGAAACATGCATCTATTTCCAACAAGCACTCAGAGTTTAACAAGAAGTGTGTCTGTAATCTAGACCTCTCAGAAGGTCACAGAGTTTCTGTGCTCTGGTGGACATATTATTCCTGATCTCTAGAACAGTTAGTATTATCTAAGCCCATTTATAGATGAGGTAGTTTTCCTTTCCCTTCTAATCCAACTGAGAATCCAGGACAGATGGAACACAGCGAAAAAGCCTAATAAACAGCAGTTAGAATTCCTTTGTAAAACATGGTGGCTAAGTCTGAACTAATTATCCTAGACTCTCCTTCTAAACACCTTAGAGAAAAAATTGCTTGGCCCAGATTATGGTGAGGGTGGAATTGGAGGATTGTATAGGACTTCCTTCCTATGAATAAAAATATTATAACTGTTACGCAGAGAAACAACAATCCTGATGATTTCAAAGTTCTGTATTCAGAGGAAAAACAACAAAGGCTTCTTTAGAAAGGTAGTGTTGTTTCTTCATTTGCTCTTTAAACAAAGTTTATGTCCTGAAGGTATTTTCTGGGTATAAAATGTTGACATAAAAATACCGATAGATCAAAAGAAGACATTTACATACATATTCAGCTGTTACTTGAACAAAGAACAGGTCTTTACAGGTCTCTGATAAATCCTACAGTGAAAACAATCCTGAGGAAGGAGAAGGGGGCAGCGGAGGGGGGAAATCCTAAGGGCACTGTGAAAGCTTAGGTCATGTTTCAGTATTTTTGGATGTTACTTGCTGAATGTTCTGAAAATTAGCAGGTAAATACTCTAATGATTAGCTAGGTTAGTCACAGTTTTGTTCATAGCAATAATTTCAGTTACTTTAAATAAAATCCAAAGACTGAAAAGGTCATGACAACTTTACCTATATAAAAAGCTACGAATTTATTGTTGGTGTAATTAGAAATCTCATCAGTCTTATTATTTTAGATGTAATTATTACAGAAAAAAAAAAAACTTTTGTCCAGAAAAAGTTTCAGCTATAATGAGGACAGAGTTATGTTATAAATCACTTAGGTTTTAGCTCTTTTCATAGTGTTACGTTAATCTTTCTACTTACTGTCATAGTCCCAACAGAACCAAGTTCGTTCCATTCACTTATAGTAGGGTGTTATGATGAGTTGTCAGGATCAGAAGTCCTTTGTTGTTTTTTACTGTCATCTACATAAAACTATGGGTTTATAACCAAACTCAATTAAAAAAAAAAAAAAACCAAAACAACAAAACAACCCAACCTTACACAGTTAAAGTTATACTCAGTTTTAAAGGCTAAAACTCAGTACATCCTACTACCCCAGCAAAATTTGGTCTGGTATACTGGAAAAGGGAAGCAGATTTTCTAATAAAACTCTAATCATACATGGCTAATTTGTTTAGAGTGTCTTTGGCACTCTACAGTCGTCTATCCTTCAAGTAGATTAAACCAGCTATTCAATGTTGAGACAAATATTCAGGCCTGATTTCTGCTTCAAAGAGCTTACTGTCTAAGTTTAGATACATGACATGGAAATGAGAAGTGACAAGTGAACAAAAGAAACAGCAAGGGAGAGAGGGAGCACAAAAGAATACGAATTACATAATTATCGCAGAGTTTCTCCAAGGCATGTTTTGCCTCACCTAAATTTAGTCATCAAAGTAATAAATCTAGTATTAGCAAATAGAAGACTACTTCCACGTGTGGTCAATGGAGTTAACTTGATGCCTCCAGAAAATGGTTTAATTTAGAAATTTATTTTAAAGTAGATGAGCGACTTTATGAATGTCACAACCCCAGTCCTCCAACAATTGAAAGACCTTGGCTTGTCCTTCTCACCTAGCTTTCAGTCTGTGATGCTTTACATGACAAATCTTTTGTAAGAAGACCATATGTCTAGCTAAAAAAAGATGATAAAGTAACAAGGCAATGATAAGGAACACATTCGTGAAAGATCGTGGAGCTGCTTCTTGTCCTATACACCACATTAGAAGTGTTTTAAAGGACACAGATCAATCTCATTCTGCTGTCTTAATACACTCACATTTAGGATCCTGTCAGCAGTGGCTTTTCTATTGGGAGATCCATCTTGCTTCAGAACAGTGTTCAGAGAGGAAACCCACCCAGGCTCAGCCCTTTGTTTTGACACACTGCACAGGCAGAATAGCTATGCAATCATGCAACAAAGACATTTAGTAAAAAGATAAAGCAAGTGTTTAATCCTAAACACGTTAATGTTCAGTGCTAAACAGCTGCAGAGACCTGGAACAATGTGTTTTTTCAGACTTCAGAGGACTCAACAACTCCAAGTTTTATGTACACCAGCCAAAATTTGCATACTGTTTAGCTCTTACAAGCTAAAAAAGGTAGGGGTGGTATCACAGGAAGCCTTGAGATTAAACCTCTGTATCAGTCTGCATTGAATTAGATCTGATTCCAGGGGCTGGGAAAAAGAATGAGAAAAATGTGACAGATGCCAAAAATGAAATTTCAATTGTACTCCTAAACCATGCATTAGAAGTAATTACTGGTTTAGTATATGGAAATGTTTTACTTTTTATAGACATTTTGATATGAAAAAGGTCTTGTTTTCATCGGGGAGTCTGCTAGATGAGTTATGATTAGGAGGAAAAATATTAGTAACCTATTCAAACTCTGTAGCCCTTAAAAACTAGACATTTTACAAGTAATTCAGAACTCTTGGCTGAGATACAAGCTTCTTTCTATTGACTGTGTAAGGAGTGCAGACACTTTTAGGCTCCTAAACACTTCATAGGAAGATACTTAATGCCTAGGAATGTCAGAACCAGAGGGTGAATTAAGTCTTACCTGTGGGCACTGCTATCTTTTCAGTATTCAGAGGCTAGATCTGTTTCCAAAGTTGTATGCCTATTGTGGGCTAAAGATGACTGAATTTAAGCAATCTGGTTATAGTCTGTAGTGACTTCAGAATGGAGGAATGTCTTCCAACATAAGGCTTTGATCTGTGGCTAAAACAACTTTCTTCTGTAAATGTCATCATTCTTTAGTCTGTAAATACCACATACATCACATGTAAGGGTAGGTTTTAAAATGGACAGATTTAACGCTCCTTTCAAACACAGGGAATTTCTTATACTCTAAAGAACAACATCTCTTTCTGCTTTATTTTATAGTTTTTTCTTATGCTGCAATGAAAAATGCAGGTATAAAGCAATACTCTGCCAACATTACACATCATATATAGATAAAAGTAATTGCTGAAAAATCTTTCACTTGCATACACAGAATTCAAAATTAACCCTATCCCCTCACACTTATGTGTTCAAATTAAAGAACAGAGATTCAGATTGGATATAAGGAAGAAATACGCTGATAGATCAACTTAAAAACCTCAAAATTCGCTTAAAGTTTATTTTTGGGAAAATTATTTTTATTAAAGACAGAATTTCTATGAGCTTTTATTCTTTGATTTATTAGATCAATTTTACAAATTTTAGGCTGCATGACATTCTGTATTTGGCCATTTAATGAGGCACTCCTTTATAAACAAATAAATATATATTGCTTTTATTGCTATGTCTTGCAAGAAAAATATTTAAAATTTGGAAAAAATGTTAGTCTGCACACATAACTCCTGAATGTTTATTTCTATTCAGAAACAGAATTTCTACCTCCAGCTCTTACAACATCTGTTTTCTGAGCTTCAGTTCTTTCTTCACCATGACTCAAATTTCTCATTTGTAAAACAGGAATAAGTATACTGGCTCTGGTTATCCAGAAGATGTAATTACAACTTAATGAAAACAGACAGAATTGCCAGTTTCAGCTGCATATGGTTTGAAAGGAGAACTGAAATTGCTAATTTCTCATCAAGAGAAATATCTGATTTAGATAGTTACAACACATTTGAAACATTTCAATTGATTTTTTGTCATTTTATTGTGATGCAGTATGCTATGGAATGGTTTTGTATAGTGTTATGCAATATTAAAACACAGAAAAGGAAAGCCATTTCAGAAGAAAGAACCAAAAGGAAAAAAATATCTCATTTCAAACAGTGTCAAACTGTACTATTTTGAATTGTGAGCGCTTTTATTCCATATACTATGATTTCTTCAGAGCAATATTGTATTGAATCTGACTCAGTTTTGTAAAGTGTTTAATTTTTGTCTGAACTGTGCATACTTGATGGGTATATGGTTTCGTCAAATACTTTTTTACTTCCTTGAAAACTGATGTGAAATCTAAGAGTAGAAAGTGATATATAAGACCAAGAATTACTGTACTGGGTCTTACTCCAACCAAGCTAAAGAAGGATAACAGCTCAGATAACTTCCTCATCTCCCTTACAATATCTACGAAAGTACCAACAAAGGTCAAGTACCTGTCTGAGGGAAGGGTGTGAAGATCTTGAATCCTGCATCTCTTAGTACAAAAGAAACAAAACATGTGAGCAGCATTAGTATGTTCACTATGGCTTTATGTTTCATGACTGGGCTTTCTGATATGTCGTAAAGTATGACCATTAATTGCAGTATTTCCTGATGATGGGTTTTATTGCTATGGGTTGCAAGAAAACTAATTGAAATATGGAAAAACATCTCTTAGCTCTTCTTTCCCATACAAGCTCTAGTGTGACTATTAAGGCTAGATTTCATGATCTTAACGCTCAGATGATGGTGTAAATTTGCAAGACATCTTTTTTTCTCCAATCATTGTTTTCATGGGACATATTAGAGCATAATAGTAAATATTTTCTCTATTAGTTGCACACAAAACTGAATAACAGATTCACAAGCTGTTGAAGTGCTGACACATAGCAAAACAAACATGTACATGTTGACATAAAGAATGTTATTTTATCAGGTTCATTTACTTAGAAAACCAGGCTGGAATATACACAAAGAAACAATTCTACATGCTGATCAAGTCTGACAGATGGGAACATGAATTTTCCAAGATCCAACATATAAGTTGAACCAAGACATAGACCAAACGAATAGAGTAATGTTGAAAGAATAAAACTTTCCCAGTCTAAGTTGCGTGAGAAACAACTGTGTGTGATTGGAATATAAGGTATTTGGATCAATACTTGAGTGAAAGGCTGGTTCATATGCAGTAAAGTCATCACCTGAGTGCTCAGAGTAAACACTTGGCTCTGCCAAAATAGGATGTGTATTCTAGGAAGCCAAAGTGTAATCTCACAGGGTGAAGAATCATGAAAAATCCAGTAGTTATGAATGGGTAACACTAGCAAGGATAAAACAACAAGCGACCTCATCCCTCCTGCTTCAGGGCATGAATTGTTTAAGAAAGATGAAAGGCATTTTCACCCCTTTTTCCCCTGAAGTGTAATATTGAACAATTGGTTCTTCTCCATGTTGGAATCTGTTGCTCTTCAGTATCAAATGTTGACCATCAGTGACGAAAAGGCAGTAGGAGAGTGGGACCCTTGGGTGCTATTTCTTGTTTGCAAACAAAAGCAAAAGATATGTAGGCAGATGGATGCCTCAAAGCTGGAAAAACTATGTGGCTGGTTCTTTGAGCTGGAGGTTGAGGTGCACATGTCCCTGTGTCTTTAGGTTAAATAAAGTTTTGTCATCCTCAGCCTCTGAAGTGATTAAATTTGTCCCAGTATTATTACAAAATGGAATTAGCAGCAATTCATGGAGCCACACTAGCCTGGGGGTAGTTTTGGCAGACACGGTGACACCACTCTAATAACAAGGGGTGAGAATGATATGTCACAATTACTGTTGGTGCTGCTGTTGATTTACGTCGATACACCAGTTTCATGGCAGCCCTCGTTCAGCTTTATGTAGATTTCCTGGCAAGTATTTCTGGGTATGTAAATTTTATCAAGGCTTTGGGATGTGCTGGTGGGTCACAGAGAGAGATTCATCATTTTGTAAAACCAACAATGTACTTGAAATTAGACATCAGAAGAACACTTTGACAATCAGTCTGCAAAAAGAAGTAGAGAATACAAAAGAATGACAAAAAAACCCTAAACACTTTTAAAGGAAAAGTAGACCTCTTTTAAAAAGATTGTGTAATAATTTATTTATAGTGAGAAGAGGTAGTACTGAATGATTCTATGAGTCCTCTTCAAGTCTGTGTTTCTGAGAAGAAAGACACACCACACTTTCATTTCAAATTTGCTGAAGCAGGTCAGTCATAAACTGACCCTCTTAGTTCTTAATTTCCTCTCTTTTTGATGATGTAAAGTTTTAGAAATTGAGCTGATCATCTGTGGTTTAGCTTGGGGGGTTTTGTTTGGTTGGTTTTTTTTGTGTTTTATTTTTAGTATGTCCCAAATCATAAAATCTATCAGATTTAGTGTAAGTCAAAGCTTTTTTGATGCAATTCAAGGCCATATTCATAGTGAAAATGAAGTGAGTTTGAGCTAATTTTTCACTTACATAGAAACAGAACAAATGCTGATTTCATTTTTCCAACTGAAGGTAAACACCCATTCATTCACTACAGCAGCTAAGGAAGAGGCAAAGGTTATGTTGATAGAGACCAAGACTGTGGCTGGTGTCAATGTCAAGAGACAATTATTCCAAAACTCCAATCAAAATGTATTTAATGTTGATGAATGTGCATGAAGACTAAGAGGCATAATTTCTTCCTTTCCAACATTTGAAGAAAAACCAAACAATATTTTTTTCCTACCTATTTCTTCTCCTTTTCTGTTTCTTCACTCATTTGAAAAAAGATGATTCTCTTCTGTTAATCTCTAAACTTACTTTATGAGTGCAAAATACAGGAGAGAGAAAAAAAATCTATTAGATGTCAGATCTTTAATACCATATTCTGAAGAACAGATTCAAATATGACTTTGAAATGTTTGGAAAATCCATTGTATAGAAACTTCTTTATGTGAAATAGCCTGAAAATCCCGGCTTTCTCACAGGAAGTAAATTTTCACTAAGCAGAATTAAGTGAAATCATCTTTCTTCTGACAAACTAAATATAGTTCCAGATTGGAACAGAACTGGAGACTTGACAATTGAAATTGTTCCTCAACATGGAAACACCATCTAAAATATTTAATTTTATTTTATGATGCAGTATGTATCACTTAACAACCTTCTTACTGTCTCCCTCTCCCACCTCTCCCAGCTCTGAATTTGAACTTAGTTGGGAGAAGTGTACAAAACCACTGCAGCTTTAAGATTCTTCCTAGGACCTCATGTAACCTCTCAAGTCCAGTGTTATAACTGTGTGAGCATTTACAGATTTTTTTCTCTTTTCAGCTTTTTTGACCTGACATAAAGGTTGACAAGCCTGGTGACATAACGGCTATTATTTCAAGTAATTTCTAAACGATATCATTTCTATGCTCTTCTGCTTTCAATAAAATTATAGGTTTCTTTATTTTTTATGAAACAATGGCTTTCAGCTCCCATGCTATATTTCCTGGGCAAATTTCTGATGAGACTGTCATGACTTGCTATTAAGGCAGTTATTGCTGTTGACGTCAATGGAATGCTGAGGTCTCCATTCATGGTGTCACTTCTGAAGACACAGTTATAAACACTATCTTGTTATTTAGCCTGCCTGTGTAAACCAAATAAATAAATAAAAATGCAAATACTATTAAATAATATAAGCTGTTAATTCAAAATACATCCAGATAAATAAGGGCAATATTTATAGAAAAGCACTGGTGAGAGATCAGCTGTGAATGTGAATGAGGAGCTGATAAATTCTCATTACTTGCTTGGGGCTGACAACTGAAATGACCTGCTACACATCCGCTGGAAATTCAATCAGGTACCTGCAAATAGCAGGAATCCCCTGCAAAAATCCAACATGTGTAGGGTTTCACTTAGTGTTTAGGTGTTCCATCCCTGTGCAGTCAGGAGTGGCAGAGGCCTGTCAAGATTTCAAGCTTCTCTAAGGCAAAAGGAAACTTTAAACTGCTTGCTTTATTCTTTTTCCTCCCTAATTCATCCTACTGTGAGGTTTCTGTGTCTTTGTTATTTTTTGCTTGCTAGTTTTATATATATGTATAGATATATATTTTATATATATATTAATTCTGGCCAGTTTGTTAATGAGATTATATACATTAGTTTCTTATAATTTGGACAAGCTTGAGAAATGGGCCCATGAGAACCTCATGGAGTCCAACAAGGTCAAATGCAAGGTCCTGCACTGGGGTCAGGGCAACCCCTGATACCAATACAGGCTAGGGGATGAAGGGATTGAGCATACTGCTGAGGAGAAGGACTTGGAGGAACTGGTGGATGGTAAATGAAAGATTGGACATGAGCTGGCAATGTGCACTTTTAGCCTAGAAGGGCAATCTTTGGCTGCATCCAGAGGAACATGGCCAGAAGGTCAAGAAGGATGATTTTGCACCTCTATTCTGCTCTGGTGAGGTGAGACCCCACTTGGAGTGCTGCATCCAGTTCTGAAGTCCTTAGTACAGAAAGATATGGGCCTGTTGGAGAGGGTCCAGAGAAGAGTCACAAAAACTATCAGAGAGATGAAATACCTCTCCTGTAAGGAAAGGCTGGGAGAGTATGTGTTGCTCAGCCTGGAGAAGACTCCACTGAGACATTAATACAGACTTTCAGTACTTAAAAGGGGTTATAAGAAAGATGGGGAGAGAATTTTTTATCAGCCTACTTCAATAAGACAAGGGGTGACGTTTTTAAACTACAAGATGGGATATTCAGGCTGGACATAAAGAAGAAATTTTTTTACAATGAGGGTGGTAAAATCTTGGCACACATTGCCTACATTGGTGGTGGATGCACCTTCCCTGGAGGCAGGGATGCCTAGGTTCTGGGTAGCCTGATATATTTGAAGATGTCTCTGCTCATTGCAGGGGTTTGGACTAGATGAGCTTTGAAGGGCTGTTCCAACCCATACTATTCTATGAAAACAGGGGTCTGAATTCTATGCTAGAAATCTTTTTCCATCATGTGTGTTCTTATGAATTATTATTATTAGTGATATATGTTACAACAAACAAACAAGAAACCCATATATCTCCTTGATAGTGTGGGTGAATGATTATATATTCTGAAGTAGCTGATACACTCAGAAATTTTGCAGGTGAGACATATCCAAATGTATACAATTAACAACACTGCAGTACCTTCCACTTGATTAAACCAACTATATATAGCAGTACCCTGAGTTCATTCAGGCAAGCAAAGTGACGCTTATGAATTTTATTTGCGTTTTCTGCTCCAGATCCTTACTCTTCAACATACCTTAATAATTTAGTTGAACAACAGATTTGTCTGCATAAGACTGCTCTATTCTACTAAGTAGTCATTAGGCTGCCTTCCCTAATGAGTATGATGCAGTTGTAGAATTCAAGGAACCTGGGGTTTATTCTGTCATTAATGCAGTGCACAATTTTGTAACAAGTCACTCTCTTGCAATGAGAACTTGCATAACTTCGGGCTGTTTTGTGCTGTAGGTGAATGACAGCTGTCATGTACATCCAACCACTATTACCCTTGAAAAATGCTGGTTTAGTTAGATCAGTGATTCTGACTATATATTTCAAAAAGGATATTTGCATTTAAAGTCAATAACTCATAACTTCAAATTTATTTATTTTTTTTCAATTTCAGTGTGCATTATGTCTTATTTGGAAAAAAAAACACAAAAAACAAAGCAAAAAAAAAAAAAGAAAGAAAACAAACAAAAAAAAAGCCACACACAGAAAAAAATTTCCCTAAGGAAAAAAGTAACGTTAAGGTCAAGGAATCTGGCTGCACTCTCATACATCAGAGAAAATGAATGATCCATAACATTACCAACCACAGATACGGAGAAATTTGGTTTTTGGAAGGAGTTCTCACCCTTCTTTTTATACAACAGACATGTAGATCCATAAGCAATTGAAAATAATTATTTTGACTTTTGGTTGCTGTGTTTACTCCAATAGATTTTAATGTTCTCTTTCCTCTTAGACATTTTTTCCCACCATCATTGTCCAGGTTGAATACAATTTACTATGGGATTACACACTTGCCATTCTCAGAAATAGTCTAACCATGCCGCAGCAAAAGGTTTTAATACTGATACGATACTACCTGAGTCATGGTTTCCATACCTTAATATCCCAATTGGTCACAAATAGCAAGAGTCCTCCTCAGACCAGGGTTTTGTAAATAACTTAGAGCCTTTGACTGATTATTTTTCTTATTGGGGAAGATAGGGTTCTTTAAAACAGGCTTGTGATAATGGGAGAACAAGTGCTTCTTTTCAGACAGCCTACACTTGTAGGCAGAGTGAAGGCTGTCCAAATTGCTGCTATTGTCTAGCTCCTTTGTTTTCAACTTTACAAGATACACATTTTTTCACACATTAGCCAAAACAAACAAAACATCCCAAAAAATGTAGGATAAGTTGGTATCCATTCAGTTTTGTTTTTCACCAGACTTAGTAGATTCATGTACCGCCTACATTAATGAAGTATCTAAAACTTTCTGTTGGGTGAACTAGAAAAGTGGTAAGGCTTGGCACAAAATTTAATTCTTCTAAGGGATTTGTTCTATGAAGAGTCCCAGTCTTTGTCTGCACCCAGGCTTCTCTCACATGAATGTAAAATAGACATCAAACCCCAAACAATATAAAAAGTCCTCAGCACTTTATCTGATCAAAAATCACTAAAGTCGCATAAATCATACCAACAACTAGATCAGATTCATAACAGAAGTTTGGGCAAAGTGAAATGCTTTCAAACAATTCTCCTAACTCCCGAAAGAAAGGACATTTTTCTGGCTCAAACTGTGATAGAAGAGTGACAGTAAAATTGAGATCCTAAAAGCCTGACTGGAAAGACAAGAGCACCTGTTTCAGTCCCCACGGCAAAAAAGAAGGGAAATTGTAATATCAAGAGGCGACATATTTGAAGGTTGTATTTTTCTCCTTTCATTTCCATGAAGTTGGATTCACCCTCCCGGACAAGGTCTGAAGAAGATGTAGTTTATGAGGGTGGTTCAAGTGTGATAAAGAAGCTGCAAGTTGAGGACGTGAAGGGTTAGGTGCCCTTGAGGAGCGGATTGGCTCGAGTGCTCTGCAAGATTTGATGTTATTAAATTGAATTATTATTATTAGCACTTGTACAACATAAGAAATGGATGAGTAAAAGAACAGAAAAAACTACACATGAGCAAAAGTGAAATTAAACTGCAGAGCAGAAAATATCTCATGAAAACTGCCAACACTTTTCAATTATCTATACACGTAATGTGTGGTTTAAAGAAAGAAAACATCAGTATGTCAGATAATTTTGATACCTCCTTCAAGCTCTGCCTTAATATCACTTAAAAATTGATGCTGGTCCTCCAAGCCTCCCTTACCACAAATGCCTCCTTGACCCCTTCTAGCTGGGAGCTACACTAGTGTCCCACTGAACATTGCTTAACAAGCCAGCAGGCAGTTGCTGGTATAGGTTAATTGTGGTAACCAGTTCATGGAGATAGATAATACTACATCTAGACTTTTGTAGATCAATAAATAGGTAGATGGATGGATGGATGGATGGATGGATGGACGGATGGACGGATGGATGGATGATACACATGCACATACCTCTATGTGTCTCTGAGGGTATTTCCGATTAAGAAGAATCAGAAAAAAGGATCTACCATTCACAATGGCTTTGATAGACCTTGCTATCATGTACACCAGAAGATAATATTTCAAATTCTGTGTTATGGGAGTGGAACATATGATATTGTTGATGGGGTAGCAATGAAAAGAGAAGTATGTGCAATAGATATGTCACTATGTAACAGAGATAGTGACAGTTGTAGTTGCAACATAATGACATATCTAATACAGAAATATGTCTACCGCTCCCAACCTGTCATTGCCTTTCAGGTGGGCTTTTGCAGACTCTTCTTACCCAACCTTCAGAATTTAGTTTGGACTTAAAATCATATTAAACATAGCTTTCCTTTCTGGAAGTGGCTCACGTTTGACAAAAGCACAGAACATAAAGCTCAAGTTCTTTCTTCTGAGTTCATGGTTAGTGTAGTGGTGTACAATTGCTACACAAACTCATACAAGTTAACATACAGGCAAATCCTGGGAACAAATAGTTTATACAGTTTCCTAAAAATACTATGAATATTTGTTGTGTTTTAACCCCAGCTGTCAGCTAAACACCATGCCACCACTCGTTCACTCCCCTGCAATAGAATAGGGTATAGTGAGAAACTCTGTGGGTTGAGATAAAAAAAAAAGCTAAGCAAAAGCTATGGATGCTAGCAAAACAAGCAATTCGTTCACCACTTCTCATCAGCAGGCCAGTGTTAAGCCATTTCCAGAAAAGCAGGGCTCCGCCATGCATAATGTTTATTTAGAAGACAAATGCCAACACTCAAAACATCTCCACTTCCTCCATCTTTCCCTCAGCTTTTATGGCTTAGCACAATTCCATATGGTATGACATATCCCTTGGTTCAGTTGGGTTCAGTTGTTTCAGCTGTGGCCCCTCCTAGCTTCTTCCACATCCCCCCAGCATCCTTGCTGGTGGAGTTGAGTGAGGAGCAGAAAAGGACATGGTTCTGCGTGTGCACTGCTCAGCAATAATGAAAACCCCTGAATTATCAACACTGTTTTCAGCACAAATCCAAAACATAGCCCTATACCAGTTACTATGAAGAAAAACTCTACCACAGCCAAAAACAGTGCAATGTGCCACTACCAGAAAGTAAGAAACGTTCAAGTGATAAATGAATATTAACGTGGATGCTGATACAGAAGTAAAGCTATTTTGGGTACCTCATGTTTAGTCTAAGTATTTAGATGGCAAGCCATTCCATAATTTTGACCAGCTTTCTCTTCACTGATCCTCATAATAGCTATTTGGTAAGAGTGCATCTTAGAGAATAATGTCTCATCTTTGTCATAGCTCATGTTCCCATTGTGTCTTTTTTATGGTGTTCCTCAAAAAGGTTGATGCTTATCTTTCCATAACATGTTTGTCAAAAAGTCAAAGGAACGATTAGAGCAAAACGCCCTTCAGCGTCACTGTTAGTCATGGACTTTCAACCTCTACCCAAGGTGTTTTCAACCCTCAACTTACCAACAAGTGGGGGAAAGCCTTATCATTGTGTATAGCATCAGATCATTCCACAGAAGTAGCAGAGCTGACAGCCCTGTATGCATCAGGTCCTCCATGTCATAATAAGGCCTGACAGTTTTAGAACAACATGTATTTCTGCTGGCTAGATATGTCAGAAACCTAAAAGGAAATTACCACCAAAAAAAAAAAAAAAAAACCAACAAAAAAACAAACACCAAAACACAAAACCAAAAAAAAACTTTCCCCTCTTTTTCTTTTATTTTTTTCTTTTGAGGAAAGCACTTACAAAAAAAAGTATTAATAAAACTACAGTGTTTGAACTGACAGTGTGAAATGGGTCAAAATTCAGGACAAGGGACAGACAGAGAATGCAAGAAGGATAGCACGTCAGTGAGAATGATACAACTCCTATTAAAGCTAATTGGATACCAGTCCATGGTGTGCTTGGCTTATTTAACCCAAACTAAATCTCTTCCAAAGGGAAAGTTCACACTGCGGAAAATCAAAGCCAGAACACCAACTGTCCCCGATCGCTTTCCAAAGTTTGTGAGCCCATTTATCACAGCTCACTCTTTCTCTGTGCATGCTCATATGTTCATGAATTAATGCAGGCCTATATATGAAAATCAATGTTTCTTACACATATAAACACCATGGATCTGAATCAATCTCTCAAAGCCAAAGAGGGTTAAATATTTAAACAAGCTATGTACTGAAATGCATTTTTAATGCCATGAAGTCATTCTGATGAAAGATTACTCAAGAGCCTTCATTACTGAGTTTAGAGTAGTGTGGTATTATTGGAACAGATGGCACAGCTGTGTGTAGCCTCAACCTCCGTCCTCCCCCCTCCCAGGGTAAATCCAAGTGCCACTCCTGTGCAAAGTCATCCACTGTCAGCCAATGGACTGAGTGGATGGATGGCTGCATCTAGCTTGCTCATACATGATAATCAGCACTGCTAAATTCTTTAAGAATGGGCTTCTTAAAGAGAGCAGCACCTTCTGTAATCCCGTTTCCTACATGCAGCGGAAGGCGGGGAGGGGAGCAGGGAAACAATGCCACGAGCATTGAGAATGAACTTGTTGTGCTCCTCTGTGACTTAATTGCTAGGATTATGTGGTATCATTATATCAACTGCAATTGTCTCTATTAATTTCAAGCTGGCATCTCCCCCACCCCATCCCGCCTTTCTTCCCTCTGCTTTGCTGAGTGACTGAGTGCGGGTGTTGAGAGAGTGGCAAAGAGATGGGAGAACCATGTGGACACATTTTCATTATTAATTAAAAAAGACAAAGAAAGAAACAGGCACGTGTGAAGTCAGGTTCTGTGCTGTGGCAGTGCAAGAAAGGATTAGCTACATGGCTGTTAACACTGTCACAGCTGCAGCAAGACGAGCCTCACACTTCAGAAGAGTACTTCTGGAGCTTTCCCTTGCATTGAGTTTTCAGTTGGATACACACACAGTGTCTGTGATTAAGGCCCTGGTTTCTAGATTTATACAAGAAGATCGAACTAATCCCATTTCCTTTAGCCTATATTTGCAATATTGCATACAAAGAGAGTGCACAAAGCCACAAAATGCCTCTCTCTGGTCTTGCACTGCTGCAATTATTAGTTTCTGTGGAAAGATTTCTAGTTTATGTGTGCACCTCTTTATCCACCTAGCAAATAGGCTGAGTTTTCTGAAAGATTAATACTAGAGCTACTTAACAACATTTAGCTCTGCTACATGGTATTTTGGAACAGAAGCCATAATACAGATTGAAGGAGAAGTATGTTTGGGCAGCATCTGCTGGAGAACCATCAGTCTGGTAGACTCCATCAAAGCATCCTCCCATAGATTTAAGCACTCTCTGTGAGCTGAAGTACCTACCTCGACACTGAATATCCAGGATGGAATTTTATTTCCAGAAACTAGAAGTAGAGATACAGAGAATTTAGTGATGCCTATTATGTTCTGCAGTTCCTTCAGCAGTTTCCTTTTTGATCTTCAAATTAACTCTTTGCTTATTTAAACAGTCTTTATATTACTCTGCTGATCTTCTTTTGGTATCCAAGTCTTTTTCTGAGTAAAAGTGGCAAGGATGGAACTCAATATTCTAGGGGAGATCACATAAATGACTTGTATAACAACATTAGCTCTTCCTTACCACTGCTACAGAAAATTCATTTCACATCTGTTAAGACTGCATTTACTTTTTCCATAGCCACATAGATACTTCAAAGTCAAGCTGTAATCAAGTAGGACAAGCAAGTCTTTCTCTTCCTTTGGACTTTGCCAAATAAACAAAATCCTGGCTTTTTGTGGTTTTTCTTCATTTTTCATCACGCAATCTGTTATCCACTGTTATTTCTATTACTTTAGTTTCTAAGACCATTTCTTTCTGTTTGGATTGCAAATGGTGACTTTTTTGCTTTGGAATTCCATCTTAATTTGGCATAACTAGGATATATCTTTATCCTGCTTACGATTTGAAGCATAATTTTCAAACAAAGCAGCAAACACAAAATCAACCTTTGCTCTGCTGAAATTCTTAAATTAAGATTTCAGCAATATTAAACAAGTAAGTAAAGCATTAAATGAGACCCAGAAAAAGGAGACTACATTATTATAAGAAAAACTGTTTGCCTAATTTAAATTCTATACTGGTCTAAGCAGCTGTAAATAGCACCAGATTTAAGAATCCAATATAGGTAGATTTATACCAGCAGCTTAGGTCGCCAATTGTAAAGCAACATGGTTATTTCTGGTAAGTACTTAAAATTTGTATTATTTGTGCACTCAAATTACTAGGTAATGTCGCTTAACTCTCACTTCACCAAAGAAAGTTATGTTAACTCACTTTTCATTTGGAACAGGCTAAGAATATACGAACAAACGGCTACCTTGCTCAGCTGACAAGCAATAATTCCTCAAACTGCCACAGCTCTATTGATCTCTAAACAATACTAGATAGCAGTGACTTGTAGCCATCACAGAAAAGCTACAGTTTTAAGTGAGAATTTATAAAGGACATAGAGGTGGCAATGTAGATTTTTATTTTCAGCATTCTACAGCAATGAATACTTGATCTCAGGAAAGATAGTATTTATAGTTAAAAAATAAACCAAAACAACAACATATTAGAAATTATTTATTGTATAATTAAGGAATATTTTGAGCTTTTTGAAACATGGGAATTTGCAAAACAGATTAGAAACAAGGCCTGTGTAGTCCTGCCTTGGACAAAATCTAACATCTTCCATTCAGGTAAGTTTTCGATACTGATCCTGGAGTTGCCCGAAGAGATATGTTCTTCAATGTAAACTCGCAGCATGTTAAATGAGAACCTAATCCAACCATTACATAGGTCTACTTTAACTTTTATGATTGTATTATTTGGTTTTAAATCAAGGGCATTTCCTATAAATCCAAAGACAATAATAATAATAAGGGAAATTAAAGATAATGGAAGGATTAGAACTAAGACTGAGCACTCAGAGCTGTATTAATCGCCAGGCATTTTCATGGCCTTAACAATTGCTGTAATTTGTATTGAACTTAACTGCCAGGCAGATATAGAAACACCTTTAGAAGGTTTTACTTTGCTAAAAGAACTCTTTACTAACAAAATGCTCTACTAATAAGGAAAGATACCACTAGAAATTTTCATGTGAATTGAAATACCTTTGCAAAGCCAAGTAATTATGTACCATGATATACATGCTTTATTTTCACAGATATTGTTAGTTTTCCTTGTTTTTCATGCATACTCATGAAAAGAAACAACCATGGCTCTATAACATGCTAAAAAATGTCTAGTGAAGAAGCTGGTAATGCTGGCAGCAGGCTGGCTCTAAGTCAAATCTAACCTAAAAGCTCCTCTCTGCAATAACTTGTTTCCTAGAAAATTAGGTATTACCTTGGTACTGCACTGTGTTAATGAAACTACACAGCTTCTGTAACTGTGATGGTTTATGTCTTCTAAGTTTTGAGTAGGGGCTCTGCCCATGGAGACATGTCCCCACATTTATGGAACTGCTTCAAACCACCCTTCATTACCAGAAGTGCTCTCTTCACATTTCCACTTTATTTATGTAGCTTCCATTCCATTTACAAGACTGACAGCATTAGTATAAAGAAGCTGGCAAGGAGAAACCCCTTTTTGGCTGGAAAGGTAATGGAATTTTGTTCTGTTATTTTACCAGGAGTAGAGGATGATTAGTACTAATTACGTCTTGAGACACTGAGAGAAATTTGGCATAAAAATACAAGATGTCCCTTAAAAGTAACTATTACAGTAAAAATGTTATTCTTCTTCAAGCAAACAAACAGAAAAGGCTGTCTACTTACTGGACTTTTTTTTCCTTTAATTGTCATTTCATAATATACTTGAATTTCATAGAAAACTCTTTGCATTTGACACTATTCTGTCAGTTGGGGTTCAAGCTTACCAATAATTTCAGAAAGAATGGTACAGTATTGGGCAGACAGCAGAAACACAGAAATGTTCAACAATGTGACCATACATATTCATTTATTTAGAAAGGAACGACAGAAAAACAAGCTAATTTTTATAATGATCATTGAGGGATATAGTCAAACATGCATTTGCCTCCCTGACACTCTCAGTGTTTGACCCATAAGATTTACCTTATTTTATTACTCCTGTATGTAATACTGGGAGTATTCTGCTAAACTGGAAAATATTTACCCTGTAGTGTAAATAACAGACGAGCAGATACTAGCCTTTAAAACAGCAGTGGCGTGTCTGCTCAAAATATGGAGGTCTGAGTTGCTACAGGTGTACAATAGAAACATGACTGAAGTCTAACATTGCTACAGATATGCTATAGCAGCATATAGGAGATTATGTCTGAGTCTTGTGAGGACGTTCTGTCCACACACACGAAAAGTCTATGAACAGCAGCCACAAAGGACAGGTATTTGAACTTTATTAAGGAAGACAGAGCTATTAAAGTGGAAGTGCCCTAATGGACAGAGTTGCAGCTGTGCTTCTCTGTGGAATGAGCAGAACTCTCTCACAAAGGGAGATGGCTGGTTATTGATCATTCAGAAGGACATTTCAGTTAAAATTCATAAACTTTGAAATCAGTGCTTCAAAAGTATATGTGTAATTTTTCTAATATATTATTAGACTTTTTAAAACAATATGATGAAAGCAGGCATCTTCATTTTATTGGCAACTGAAGCAAAAAAAAAATTCTTTCCCATTCAATACCTTTAACTTGAGTTGTATTAAAAAAGAGACCCTAAAATTACAATCCTTTCACCATCTATGTGTTCTTCTCCACTGCATCTTCCCCCCACTCCTATTTTCTTCCCGTCACTGCTTCTGTAATAGAAAAAAAAATATTCAGCCTTGAGTTTTTTGCCTAATCAATGACTCTCAGGTGCTAGGAACCTGGAGCAATACTTTTGGCATATGGGGCAAACAGATGTTTTTGCGAATGAGACCTTGAGTAACTCCAAGAAAACACTCCTGCAGGTGAAAGTGAAAAGTGTCTCTTGTGTTAGAAAGGATTCTACAGCAGTGGCTCTCGACCTTGGAGAATTGGAGCCACTTCACTGCTGAATAGAGCCACATGCTAATTATCCTTCTACTGCATTATGCTGTTGCATCATTTTTGAGTCACTATCAGAAACCATTTTATGGTGATTTAACATGTTGTTAGGTCCAGGATGAAAAATCTGTAGAATAAAAATTAAGAAAATGGTGTTTTTACCCAGGGTACTTATCCAGCACATGCAGTAAAGTCAAAATCATTACATTTTATATTTTGAGTTTCCAAGACCTTCACTGCTATTTGTTAGGAGCTTTCTTCAAACTGCTTTAAAGTAAGTTGAAAATTCCTACTGACATATGCCAGTTTTGGAATGGGCACTAAAAGAGTTAAAATAGTATTGTGAACCTTAGTCTGAATATCTAATTACTGTTTCAGTTTTATCCCAATGATTTTCCTAATGCTGTGTTAGATAAATGCCTTTCCTGCTTTTTTCCTAAGGCACTATGGCTTACATGGTCACACTGTCAGTGTGAACCTGAGTTGGTCCATGCTTCTACAATATCACTGAACGTTCTGGCTAATTTCAATCAAGTTTGACAGAAAATGTAGAAGTCTGAGAGACAATTCAGATCCTATAAAAGTCATGAGGAAAGACACTGTATATAAAGCACTTTTTTTTATTAGTTATTGAAATAAAGGTGTAATGTTGATTTGCTCCGTATATGAAAAATAAAAATAAAACTGAATCTGAGAGAGACACAGACATGAAACCTAAAATGAAAAACAAAACTTCATTTCAACATTGCCCCTCATCTAACGCTCATGAATCCATTTGTGGGATACAAAATCGTATATGACCCACCTTTAATGCTTAGTTCACAGAATATGAACTTTTTGAAGGAAGAGATACTTTTGGCCACACATCGCATGTAAGAATTATAAAAATAGTAGAGAGGATATAGTGCTTATGGTGGAAGTAATTTAATCCCATTGTTTGAGCTGAATCTGAAGAGTTTACAGAGTCAGTTACATGGTCCAAAGAAAGGAAAAAATAAGTCAAAGTCAAAGGTCTTCAAGTCTTTTCTACCGGTGAGGGGCAAGCTCAGGAAGCCTCTAACAGCTTCTGGCTTGCACTGAGATCAAATTCATCTCATACACTTCCTGGTGTTAAGCTGAGATACACCAAGTAGGATTAAAGGCTCTCTCTAAAGACAGTAGAAGAGTTCCTCTAAAAGGCAAGTCATCTTCTCTTTCAGTTTCTGGGAGGTCTTTCATTTACTGCAGCTCCTCATATCCTTTGGTATGGAAGGGTGGCATAAGAGGTTGGAGGCTTCCAGACTGACCTGAAATCCAAGCTCTACACAAATACATGGTTTAACATAGCTATTATGTTACGATTTATATCAGAATGAGACAAGGAAGAATTATCCTAAAGTAAGATCTCATCTAACAAGCCCTATAAAGATGAAAATGTAATTGTCAGAGGTGGCTATTCTGTACCTCAGCTAAAGCTGGTAGATCACTGGCACTGAGCTATGGCAACATAACAAATTCAATTACCACAATATCAGACATTTTTGTGTCATATTCCACTGCTTGGTATTTGCATCCTCAGAGAAAGAGTCTCAAAATGAGCTCTGAAGTCAGGTGGAACCATTGTAGTAAGACTTATTAAAAAACACAAACTATAGAAAATCACTAAATAAACACCTATTTAAATTAGGTGATTCATTTTAGGTAAGAGAAATAAATTGAACCCTTACTGTTTTCTCTTAGAAGCACTGTAAATCATAGAATCATAGAATCATAGAATAGTTAGGGTTGGAAAGGACCTTAAGATCATCAAGTTCCAACCCCCCTGCTGTGGACAGGGACACCTCGCTTTAAACCATATTACCCAAAGCCTCGTCCAACCTAGCCTTGAACACTGCCAGGGATGAAGCATTCACAACCTCCCTGGGCAACCTATTCCAGTGCCTCACCACCCTAACAGGAAAGAATCTCCTCCTTATATCCAATCTAAACTTCCCCTGTTTAAGTTTGAACCTGTTACCCCTTGTCCTACCACTACAGTCCCTAATGAAGAGTCCATCCCCAGCATCTTTATAGGCCCCCTTCAGATACTGGAACGCTGCTATGAGGTCTCCACGCAGCCTTCTCTTCTCCAGGCTGAACACCCCCAACTTTCTCAGCCGATCTTCATATGGGAGGTGCTCCAGTCCCCTGATCATTCTCATGGCCCTCCTCTGGACTTGTTCCAACAGATCCATGTCCTTTTGATGTTGAGGACACCAGAACTGCACACAATACTCCAAGTGAGGTCTCATGAGAGCAGAATAAAGGGGCAGGATCACCTCCTTCGACCTGCTGGTCGCACTCCTTTTGATGCAGCCCAGGACACCGTTGGCTTTCTGGGCTGCAATCGCACACTGCTGGCTCATGTTCATTTTCTCATTGACCAGCACCCCCAAGTCCTTCTCCGCAGGGCTGCTCTGAATCTCTTCTCTGCCCAGCCTGTGGCTGTGCCGGGGATTGCTCTGACCCAGGTGTAGGACCTTGCACTTGGCATGGTTAAACTTCATGAGGTGCCAACACTGATCGATCTTGTTTAACATCTTCGTCGCTGACAGGGACAGTGGGATTGAGTGCGCCCTCAGCAAGTTTGCCAATGACACCAAGCTGTGTGTTCGGTTGATACACTGGAGGGAAGGAATACCATCCAGAGGGACCTTGACACGCTTGTGAGGTGGGCTGATGTCTTAATGTCTTTGAGCAATAGAAGACTGCCTATAAAGAAGGAAAAATCATACACAATTTTTAGTCTAAATAGTTTAGAGTGATTTGATCGAACTTCAAGTACCAAAATTAAATACTTTCTGGTGTAATCACACAGGTTTGCCCCAGAAGAAGAGAAAAAAGGATGAGAGAGGTGAGGTGAAAAAAGGTGTGGAGAAATACAGAAACTTACCAAGAATGGTTAAGGTACCAGGTGGATGAAAAATACATTTGTTTAGCATTCAGCGTTTGAATTTCATATATCTGCTAACTAAGCTGAAGCATTTTCTATCAGCAAAGTCCTGCTCCATGTAAGGACATTTAAAGCAGGATTCATCTCAGTTAACTTTAAGTCTCACTTAGACAAAACTAACTCTCTCAGCTCCCTTTGTAGTAGTGCAGTCAGAAATAGGTTCCTCCAGAGGGTAATTCATTTCAGCTGTCTTAGAGCTTAGTGAGTCACTACTGGAGACACCTCTATGATAAAGCAAACAAGTCTCAGACTTGATAACTCTTGAAACTATAGATCAAAGGTGGATTACTGTTTTAGGCCCAGTGATACCTTTAACATTTTTCTGTTTACCTAACCACATGGAGCTCCCTGAGTCTAGAAATAAAAGCAGACTTTCAATGACTTTTGTGATTCTGCTTTGCTTTCTTTCCAATTTGCAGATCTTGTTATTGATCTATACAGATATGAAGTGAGCACAGTATTCCAATTACAGCTATACTGGTGTTAAATAAAGAAATATTGCAGTTGGCTAGGTCTAATTTGCCCTGTTTGTATGTTCAGTGTTCATGCTAACCCTTCTGACCGCTATGATGAATACCTTTCCAGAATCACACAGTCTCAAAGTTGAGTTTCCCTCTTCTCTAATAGTAGCTTATGGTCCTTATTTCTAGGAGTACAAGTTTGCATTCCATAGAATCTATTTAAATATATATGTACATTCAAATGCATGTAGATGCATTCAGGGAGTGTGAGGGGAGGCTCTTCATTTGTTAAGTGACCAACTCCAAAGGCTTTTGCTCATTCCTTTTTTAATGCTACCATTAAGAAAACATACCCAGGGATCATGTTCTGCTCAAAAGCATGCTTGTTTTATGGGGATTCCTTTATTTCATTTCCGTCTGAAAATGTAACCTATCTTGAAGATAACTTGTTGATTTTATAGTGCTCTCATTTTTTGACAAAATCATTTCTGGTATCAGGTTGAAATTTTGAAATTTTAAAGATTAGATGATCAGAACTGACACCATCACTCTTAACTTGTTCTGTACAAAAAGGCATCAAATTACTGTAGGTCTATTTTTATAAACCCATTTTAATTTATATTAGTTATGTTACTTTCCTTTAATTCTATATTAATTAAATCTCATATTAGTTATTTTATTGTTTGCCTTAGGTTAACTTTAAGCTGACAAAAGGACATTTATCAAGGTCATCCTATTTTCATTTCTAAATGCTACTGTACATTAAATTTTTCCAGAGCTTTGGTGATTTTTCTGTGCCACAAGAGTCCCTATTATCCATTACATTCCAGAAGAAACTTCACACAGCTATTTTGAAACTCTTGAATGAAGTACTGGGGTTTTGGGGATTTCCTCCTTTAATTTCTCCATAATTACTCTTTGAATAAAGAGCATTTCAGTTCCATCACCCAGTGATTTGAAAACTTCTATCTTTTCCACATATGCATGGCAGAAATAAACTGATTCACTCCAGTCACTCTTTGTTTCTTTGATTTGGGTTTTGGGTGTTTTTGCTTTAGAATAGGTTGCCATTTTCCCTTCTCCCTTGTCCACTGTGTCCTTCTTAAAAAGGTTATACCCATTTATTTTTAAATTCTAGTCATGAAACTCTTCCCAGCAGGTTTCAGTAACACCAACTAGGTCAAATTTATGCTCATAAATGAGCAATTCCAATTCCCTGTATTTATTATCCAGACTCCAAGCAGTGGTGTACAAGCAATTAAATAATTTCTTCTCCTCATGTCCTTTGGTGTCTTGATTAATTTGGTTCCCAAGATTCTGATTTTGCTCTGACTAAGTACACGTTTATTCCTGCTTTTCACCTTTTTTTTTTTTATTCTTTATTTTTTTATTACTTTAACAACTGCCTGACTACAGTTATTTAGACTTATTTCTTTGTACTAATTTGGTTTAAATAAGGACAAACTAATTGATCAAAATTAAACTTTACAAAAGGATATACATGCTATGATTCCCAGGATAATTTCTGGTCACAAGCACAAGTAAAGCAGGCAGTAGTTGGGACACATATTTGGGGTTTAATACAATTTCCTACAAAAGTGTTTTAATCTGTAGGTTTGGTTTGTTGTTTTTTGTTTGTTTGTTGGTTTTTTTTAATCATAGAATGACATAATGGTTTGGGTTGGAAAGGACCTTAATATCACCAAGTTCCAATCCCCCTGCCATAGGCAGGGACACCTCACACTAAACCATTTGAATTTGGCATGGTTAAACTTCATGAGGTTGGCATCAGCCCACTTTCCAAGTGTGTCAAGGTCCCTCTGGATGGCATTCCTTCCCTCCAGCGTATCAACCGAACCACACAGTTTGGTGTCATCATCAAACTTGCTGAGGGCGCACTCAATCCCACTGTCCATGTCACCGACAAAGATGTTGAACAAGACCGGTCCCAACGCTGATCCCTGAGGGACACCACGCGCTACTGGTCTCCAGCTGGGCATTGAGCCATTGACCACAACTCTTTGTGTGCGGCCACCCAGCCAGTTCTTTATCCACCAAGTGATCCATTCATCAAATCAATGTGTCTCCAATTTAGAGACAAGGATGTCGTGTGGGAAGAGACAAGGATGTCATGTGGGAAAATTTTTTATTACAAATAAACATGCCCATTATAAAAAAAAAACTTAATTGTAATTTACATTACAAATATGCATGTGGATGTACAAAGCAAGTAATAATTTAAGTTAGGTTTTGATATTCTCTATGCTATAAGACGGATATTTGACATGCTTTTCGTTTCCCTCATTCACACTCATACGTTCTTTTAAATATGCATACACAGACACACACACACAAATATGAAACTTTCAGCCAAATATGGCATAGGAAAGTGGTTTTAAGTGTGTATTTTGTCTTACAGGGAAATAAATCTGGTCTTTTCAATCCAGCTTGCTGGTCCACAAGCCTTTTCCTAATTTTTGAGCATGTACAAATTCAGTTAAATAAAGTATTGTAAATATTGGACCAGAATCATTGCCATTAAATAGAGTATGCACCAGCTAACAGCTAGAAGACCTTTGTGTTCTAGCTTTGGATTTTCACACAAGTTGCTATCCGTGTATCCAGTGCCTTGGTCTGGGAAGACTACAGGATGTCCTACTTTTTGCATTTCAGAATATTGTTTCTATTCACCATAGCAAAAAATATCATACAAACCAACTCCATCTAATCATTGAGATAGACACCCCATTTTACTATGGTGTAAGTGGAACTATTATGCATAACTGCACATTATAATAATATATTTCTAGTATATTGTTTAACTGTGTCTTTAGACCTTTCTTTTCATTTTCCATATTGAAGACCTGTTGAGACCAGAAATGACCAGGTGTGCAGAATTCTTGCTAGTCTTTTTATTTCTGATTGTGTATCTGCTTACCCCTCTGCCTCCAGTTGTAGAGTATGGTGACTGAATGCTGGCAGTTAGCTGCCAACCTCCTACTCCAGTGTGGGCCTTATCTTCTGGGTTTGGCTTTTTTTCCAATTCCTAGAATGAAAAAGAGCATTGTCCTGTTTGCCTGAGAATTTTTACACTCCATGGTTCATGTTTCTTCATCAAAGAGGTCTGGTGTTTACACTTGTGATATAAAATGGAATGAAGTTAAAATACAAAAAATCTTTAAGCTTTTGAGAAGGAAATTAATAAATTTATTCACTTTTCCAAGTCAGAACTAATATTTCACCACAAGGTAACACAGTATTGTGTGTAAAAATGCAACAAAAAAAGATCACCACAATCTTTTACAAAATCTGCCACTCAGTTCCTCATAAATTCCCTTCACAACTGGTTTATTCAATAACACTCAGTTGTTGGCCCTACCCCTTTATAACAGTGAAGAATTAATAATTGGTTGATAGCATTGGAAGTGAAATTAAGTCCCAGCATTTTGAATAAACAACATCTCCCCCTGTTTCAAATCATGGCAATACCCCTTAAACAAATCCTGAGCTTGAAAGGAATCATAACCAATATAGTTTCAATAATGCAGAATATTTCCTGCATTAATGCTGGTTTGTAAACTGCATTTTCTGTTGGAAAAAAATACAGTTGGAATGAAGCTGGTTAAATAAATGTGCACTGCTGAGAATGAGATGCTGCTGCAGCTAAGAATATGTGGCTGTTTGGTGGGGGGGGGAAGCTTTTTCTCACATACAGAAAACAGTCAAAGGCTTGTGTACATTTTGTGTCATCCAAATGTAATTTGAGAAGCTCACTTCTAATCTAGTTTGGGCTCTGACGATAGCAGCTTCAATTTATACAATTGGAACCATTTTTGAGTGACTTTGCCTTCCCCTACATCAAAGGTAATTATTATTTTTATAGTTCAATTAGCAAACATTACATTTCTGTTTTCCTTGCAAAGATGGTGCCACCTAATTTAACACTAACATACTTATCCCTGATGCCCTCTCAGGGACATGATGTTATTATAATAGACTCTTCCGGACCTATTGATTCCTGGGAGCAAGTTTCCTTCCAATTTGCACCTTTCAACCCCTTTCTTTAAACTTGCACTAATAGGGCAATTTGCCAGTTGTAAATCATAGCTTACTTAAAAAAAAATAAAAAAATCTATACGGCATTTTGTACCAGAACAGTGCTTTTATTACCTTTTTATCTTACTGACCAAAAAGAGCAAAGATGTCTCTGTTTCTTTGTGCATAGACACAAGCAGGAAGTTGTTTTCCTGTACTGTAATAATTATTTTCCTGAGTTTTCAAAAAATGTTCATGTCCTGTCCTCAGATTAAACCAATATTTCCCTCTGAAAGGCATTCAGAAGCAGGAAAAGAAGGACTGTTGCACTGGGCCAACTCTATGGAGATTTATCCAGTGCCTGTAAGACAGAGATCAGAATGGCTGATTTCTGTGGGCTGGGTCACCCACTTCTCAAGTGAACTTTCTAATCACTCATGTATGTGAACATCTATCAGTCACTCAATCCACTATGTGATGATACAGTTTCCTAAAATAGAATAGTCTAAGTGTATCTTTTGTATTCTCAGGCCTTAATACAAGATGCTTACTTGCTCTGTCATCCCTGGAAAGCTGAGTGAAAGAGAGAAGCAATTGTAGAGGTCAGTCAAATTTTGAATGGGCCAAAGCTATCTCTCCTCTGATGGCAGACTAGGCTAACTGGTTTGAATATATGAAAATAACCCTTACAGAAAAAAGAACTGGTATAATTATCTTGGTTATTAGAATAGTTATCTAGAATATGAATGGCTTTCCTTCTTGATCTGATTAAATCAGTATCAATTTTTTAGCGTCATCTTTCATAACTATATATTCTATAACTCAATACTGTATTTTATTATGATGTGGGACCTTTTCTAGAGTTTGAGCTTTGCCCATAAATTCCACTGAGGACCTAAGATGTTTGTCGTCATGAAAGTTTAGTTTAAATGAGTATGCCTCTTTGGGAAACGTATTACTCTTACAAACCATTTTCTCATTAAACAATCTGGTTTTAACTGGGTGAAATGAAGTGAGGCAAGACCAGAACTCAAAGTCCTAAATATTTTCTTAGGAGGCTGTTTTCTGTTCTGCAGGAGTTGACCATAACTTAGTTGCCTTTGACACTCTGAATTGTACTTTGTATTTCCCAGGATCCTGAGATGATGGGTAATCCTGAAGAAGATTGGAAAGCTGCTTCTTTGGGGTCACAAAGACTGTTCATTCATATTTTTCCTAACATCAGTTCAGCCATAGCTTGTGTCATGCTCCCCTTCGTCATGACAGTAGAAAGATATCCCGGTGTTATATGAGAGACCCCCATCACCTTGCTTCTATCTTAACCTTTAGGCTCTAGCAAAATGTGTTTAAGTAAGTCTTTGTCACATTTTACTAGAGCAGGTTTTCATTGATTATGCACAATTATATCATTGCATCATGTCTATTCACCTGCGCACACTAGCCCCAACCAGTGTGATTTATTATCAGCTAAATTGTTCCTAGCAGAAACCTGTTTATCACTGTCACATGTGCAAGAAGCAGATACGAGTATCTGTATGATCAGCCTTTGCGCATCTCTGTGTATGTGTGCATTTGTGCATGTGAAAGTGTGCGATGGGAGGGCAGATGAAAGCATTAAGGCTCATGGAGTTTTCTGATTAACAATGCTAAGTCCATACGCCATCCTCCAT
Organism: Neopsephotus bourkii; assembly: GCF_033783945.1. NCBI lineage: Eukaryota > Metazoa > Chordata > Aves > Psittaciformes > Psittacidae > Neopsephotus > Neopsephotus bourkii. The sequence goes on along the minus strand of NW_026900867.1, from coordinate 66,763 downwards.
CACCCATCACTATTTTCCAGTTTCATGCTATTTCTAGCACTAAAATTGGTGATTGCAGAAATCTCTCTTGATCCGGATGTAACTTTATTGATCCCTTTCAATCTCCATCCATATAATGTAACTGAAGAGGTTCTTAAGAAAACAAGACAATTAATCAGAACCCCAGTTAATTAAAGATCTACAATGACACTGGCAAACTTCAGAAATGATGGAAGGACCCTAGAAAATAGGAACATTTTGACTTTCAGGAAACAGGTTTGCTGTAGGTTCTTCTAGGACCTCTCTTTCAGATGTCAACAGGATTGTGCAGCTCAAGGCATTATTTAATTCCCTACAGAAAATGATCCTTTACTATTGAGTGTCTCTTCCTTCTCTTTCATTAGCAAACAGGGGTGCAAAATGACATAGCAATGATTTACGTCATATCAAATTTTAAATAAGGATATATCATAAAGAATTAAAGGAAGTGCTTCCTTAATATTTTACAAGCCAGACCTTCCACTGCAATATGTTAAAGAAGCCAGCTGAAGGACAACATGCTACAGAGGATAAGAGCCTAGTGTATTGTTGCCTACCTTCACTTAATTTTGCTTCACAGCACACTACCTCTCCACTTAGAATCTTGTGCTTAATTGTACCTAACTGCTTCACTTTCTGATGAGATGGCTGTCAGTGATCTTCCACTGAACTGTAGTCTCAGACCAGTGAGCACAACGTCAAATTGCACATCATACAGCTAGTTCTACCTGGTACTCTGGTTGCAGCCACAGCTAAATGGTAAAGGATCTGGCCTCTTGCTCTGAGAAATCATAGAATCACAGAATCATAGAACAGCTAGGGTTGAAAATGGTCTTAAGATCACCTACATCCAATCCATCTTCCATGAAGAATCATTTTGTTACATGATGATGGAGTGTATACGTATGTGATGCAGGAAGGCTTGAGAGGAGGTAGTGAAGCTCCTCCTTTACCCTGTACCTTTTCAATGGCTAAAATCTTACAGACTTGCCTTTGATGTGAAATGATGGCAATGAACAGGGCCTAGATTCAGACTTTTCTGCAGTTTGTAAACAGCCTGGGTCTATTTGATCTGGATCTATTTGATAAATGTGTTCCCGTAGTACACTTGGCTATGGCTTAAAGAAAATAAAAACAATAAATTTATTGATGTATGAAAAAACATATAGTCAGTTCAGCCCTGTGTCCTAGAAGCACTGTGCGCTCTGCAGCCAGCGTAAAATACAGGGGTTTACTTATTCCAAATCTGAAATGAATGACCACATCCATTTTTTTCCACAAAAAGTAATTGACTTTTAGCTGATTTTAATGCACGAATTGCCCAGTTATGCTGCCAAATTCTCATAGCTCCAGAGCTGATGAAGTTTATTGAAATATTCACACAGAGTTTTATAAGATTTGGTAAAACCATTACCATACAAGTGTCACAACTTCTGAGAAAAGGTTATTTCATAGCTAGCATGATACTATCCTGGACACTTTTAAAGCCGGCTTATACTCTTTTTGTTCAAAAGGTCTAGATAATCATCAGATGTCAGGCAATTGAAAATGTTGGTTTTGTTCTGAACACTCTTTAATTGTTACAAATTTCCAAGCTGGACTGGTTTTGATGGTTCATATCTGTGTTTTCCCGAAACTTTGTTTCCAAAAACCCCTTAAAAGAAATTTCTCTGCCCACTGGGAAGAAATATATTACTCAAGCTTGTTGTCTAGGGGAAATGGAAGAAAGGTATTTGAAAATATCCAGAAAGAGATTCTGCATGGCTACAGTTATCTGTCAGACAGATAATATATTTTTCTGCAGGCCTTCAAAAATACAGAAAACACCTGAAAGTTAGTAAAGTTATGCAGAATACGTTCCATTATAGACCATTACAGACACATAACTTGCTTTCATTGAAGTCTCAGGGAAAGGATTTGTCACAATTTTAATCTTTTTATCTAAATTACTTACTTTGAATTTGATTTGCTCTTGGCATGAAGGATCTCAGACTGGGCTCAGTCTGGCTGGCCTTTTGGCTGGATTTTCAATAGCCATCTCTTCACTTAAGAGCCAGTATTGACTGGATGAAGATGGGTGATTTATTGTGTAATTCTGTAATAATTTATTTTTCTGCATTGGTTATTTTTTATAGAAGTGGAGAGATGCTGCATTAGCAGCTATATATGAGTTGTTTAATATTCAGAAGCAATGAAAGGTGAAAATAGGCAACTTCTATGCTGCAGAAAGAGATACAACAAAATACGAAACTAAAATATTCCCTTTGTAAAGGTTTCTATTTTTTCTTTTTCAACAACAAAAAAAGTCTGCTTAATTGAATTAACCAACCTAACTGAACTTTGATAGAAAATAACTTCTTGGGTAAAATTTCAATCCAGATTCAAATACTGAAATTTAAGTTTCTGCATTCTAGATGTCTATGTATGTCTTAGTTACTTAACCCCATGGAATCATAGAATGGTTTGGGTTGGAAAGGACCTTAAGATTATCCAGTTTCAAACTCCCTGCCATGGGCAGGAATGCCTCATCCTAGACCATGTTGCCCAAGGTTCTGTCCAGCCTGGCCTTGAACAGAGCCAGGGATGGAGCATTCACAGCTTCCCTGGGTAACCCATTCCAGTGCCTCATCAATCTCACAGTAAAGAACTTCACCTGTTTTAGCTTAAACCCATCATCCTTTGTCCTATCGCTACAGCCTTTGATGAAAAGTCCCTCTCTGGTATCCGTGTAGGCCTCCCTACCTCAGCTGCTCTGAGGTCACCAAGCAGCTTCTCTACTCCAGGATGAACAGACCCAACTTTCTCAGTCTGTCTTCATATGGGAGGTGCTCCAGTCCCCTCATCATCCTCCTCCTCATGATCATCAACCTTGTGGCCTCCTCTGGATTCTCTCCAACAGCTCCATGTCCTTCTTATATTGAGGACACCAGAACTGCACACAGGACTCCAAGTGGAGTCTCTCAAGAACAGAGCAGAGGGGCAGGATCACCTCCTTCTGTCATTACAGATTCTGCCACTGAGTCCAGTCCCCAGACCACAATATAGTCTACACAGCTATTCAGAAATACCACAGAAACTACTTCTGGAATCTGGATAGCAAGTTCATTGAGAAATGAGTTAACCATACAAACTCATACACAAGCATCATACGCAAGCTCATACACAAGCATCTGGTGTCGTAGTTTCAGACCACATGCAACTTTAGCTCAGGTTAGAAGATATAATACAGGGCCTCTTTAAGACCTTTTTTTTTTTCTAGGGGGCATCTAAGTAGTTTACAGTGGTTGAACTTCAAGACTAGAGTGCTCAGTGACAAAACTGGGAGCTTGATTACTAGGCTGAGTCCCACGGGCATTTGAATACGGTGCCAAATCCCACATTCTGACTTACTCAAGTTTTCTCATAGTCACTCTAGTCATGATGTGATGGTCTGAAAACTGCAGCTCTCCCAGCCATATCTTTTAAGAAACATTGAACGTTTCTAGCCAGAGCCTTAGTCCAAATCATCATCTTCATGGCAACTCTTGATATGTAGACAGTAATTCCATGAGAGAATAAACTGTCTTTTTTTAAGATTATTTTTTACAGTGCATAGCTCATTTCCTGGTTCTATTACAGTCCTGGGGCATAAGGACTGTAACTTAAGGACCATGTTAGAGGACAAATACTAAATATTAGTCAATAATAATATTATTGCCTTATAACTTGCAGTAATTTCTTGGTACAGAAGACATTGAACATACTTATTTAGAAAAAATAAATGCCTGCTCTTGAAGTGGATGGATCATTTTTCTTTCTCATATCTGGTATATTCTTTAATTTTGTCTTTGTTTTGTCTTGTAAAGGTATGTATGTAAGTTCCCTCTTATATCAGAGGAATGGCAGGCAGTCAGCTGCATAAAGGTTTCAACAGTTAAATTATTAAATTAAAGTTCTCTAATTTAAAATGTTATTATCTAGACTCAGGACAGAGGGAGAATAGACTCTGTTGGTGCAATATGTATGTGGAGTTTTATAGCACCAGTGTAGAAAAAGAGTGATATAAGGAGGACATTACTTACTCTGGGAAGGACAATCTTTTGCCAGTAATAGCTGTTACTCATGAAACAGACACCACCTACCTTGAATCTATGACAAAAAATTTGTTGGACTCCAGTGTTTAGAGGTAGTGGGCTGTAAAATGTCAGTTAATAAAATTATTAGGATTCTGTTACTAACTAGAAATATTTAGGAAATTTGAAAAAGTCTGAAGATGGGAAAGTATCTGAAAAAAAGTAACTAAGAGTGAAGGACTAAATAATAGAAGATTATTTTAATATTGAATAAACTCAAGATAACATTTGCTGACAGGAATTTGAAGTAGAGAGTTCCCTATCTGATTGACTTATCCACAATTTATGAGGTATCCTACTAAAAATTTGAGAAAAAAAAACAAAAAAAAAAACAAAAAACCAACAGTGAGAGAGAAGAAAAAAAGTGACTTAACAGCCAATGTAAATGGAATTTGCAGATTTTTCTACAGTTGTGAAGGATTGTTCTACTTTCTAATTATCTATAGAGAGACATTTTCATTATTTGAACAAAGCTGATTATCGACCTGCTCCAAAGTCAATCAAAAGTCAACAGAATGATAGAGCAGTATTTTAGTCTGTCCAACAAGACTAGACAAACTTATCTCTTTTCATATGCTGATTATAAGCATTCTTCTTGTGTTAACTGATTTATCTTGCAAAAAGCTTAACTCACTCTGGGTACAAATAGGAAAGACATTAAACTGCCCAAAATATATAAGCCAAACCTTCAATCAAAGCATGTAAAAACTTATTCTTGATAATTATTTTCTAAATACATTCTGCCCTTCCAACCAAAGTTTAGATTTTACAATTGCTTTAGATAGTCTAAAGGAAATTGTGTTGTAGAGCATACCTAATCATTCCACCTTAGCTCACAAAAAGTAATTCATTAATTCATTAAACCATAAATATACTCTTAAATATATATTCGAGAGTATTCTCTGTAAGTATATCATCAGCTCACTAAGTCATCAACATGATATTTTATTAATTAAAAACATTTCAGAGTACTTCCTGTAGTGCAAGAAGTTGACATTGTATCTGCTTTGTATAGATTGCACAGTCAAATCAGTAGTACAAGTCTAAGAGCACCTGCTAGGGAAACTAAGGAAATATAGAAGTTTAATCCCTTTAAGGCATTTGCATACCATCTGAGCAGCTGAGGTGATAAACACTCTGTAGATATGCCAGCAAGACAGCCAGAAAGGTTACAGCAGTTGATGTGTTCCTTTTACGCAATAATGACTTCCTGGCCCACCTCACTTCCCTGAAATATAATAATGCACTTTACCCAAAGAGCTGAAATGTATCCTTTGTAATGATATATTATGACTCTGAATAAATCTTTGAAGTGGCATAGGTTCTCAGCTGCAAAAACAGACCTTTAGCAAGATGTTTGCCAAACTGTAAGTATTTAGAGTGTAGGCTGAAAACTTGGCTCAGCCTCTGCCTCTTAATTATTTATTTGGTAAGGGCAGGAAAGGAAGTTCAGTCTAGTTCAGAAGCATTATGCCTATCAAATCAGGAAGAAAAATTTTTTCATTAACAACTCCAACTCAGTAACTACTCAACTGTGTAGTTTCCAGCTAAGGACAGCATCCTTTGGTGGATTTTTGTTTATTTTTATTTTTTTTTGAACTTACATAGTAGTTTTTGAGTTGAATACTGACTCTTACTGAAGTTGATGCTGACTTAGCTTCACATGCTTTAATATACTTTTAATACATAATTTCAAGGGAAGTTCAAACAAAAATTAGAAAAAAATAGCACTAACAATGGCAAGAACAAAAAAGATAATATAGAGTAAAAAAAGCTGAGTAATGTAGTAACTTGGTAAGATTCTGTTTGAATAAGAGCTTGAATATTGTGTGAAAGTATGTCAATTCTTGTCAGCTCTCCTCTTCATTGCTTAAGTTTAATGGGAGCTAACCTGGCAAAGCTTTGACACGGAAAGAAGAGTTGTGGCCTCTGTTTGTCCTTAGAAATGTTTAGCATTGCAAGACCTGTCCTTTCTTCCCTTTCCCCTTTGTTTGCTTAAGAGGATTTCATTGGATTTCTTGCATATCATGTCGCTTGAGTTTACAAAATATTGGCAAAGCTTTATAATAAGTAGCAAATCATTATTACGTGCTTTGGTGTTCATTGTAATACAATTAATCATCATAAATTTGCTTTGGTATATTCAAGTGGATGAAACAGCTAATTTCAAAGACAGCTTAATTCACAAAAAACATCCAATTTATTATTATACTCTCACCTTTAAGGGCACAGAAAATATATTGTTCACGAGCTACATCGAATAGGCACTATTAGATACATGATGGACAGGATGAAATAACTAATCAGTCTAGCATTCAGTTTCATATTGTTGGTAATTTATTTACAGTTAAATAGTAAGTAATGAGACCATTTAAGTTGCTTGTGCTAGAGCTATTCCAACCTTTTTTAAAAAATGGAAGGGAGAGGTATGCTTGGCATCCTAATCAGACATGGTTTCATAGTCTACTACAAGGCCTTATTTATTTATGTATGTTTGTTATTTTTTGCTGAAGTCTCATCGGAAGTTTTGCAGGGAATAAAAAGCAAGGCCTCACAGTTCTGTACCACCTTCAGAAATGAAAAGCATGGCAGCTGATCCTCTACATGCAAGGGCATTGGCCAGAGGTACAGGGTTGTGGGATATATCACATTATGGGATCTGGCAAGATTCAGTCAGGCAGTAATTCTAGCTGGGACTCTGCAACTTAAGTAAGGCTGATATAATGGTTAGGCTTTTAGCTGTGGATTTCAGATAAATCAGACTAATTTCTCGATGGTATTTTTAAGAAAATAGTGGACAGAGGTATTTCATTCAGCTAAAAATATTCTATTTTTCCGGAATATCTCATGCTTTTTGTACATCAGCAAAGCCCAAAGCAGGATCTGTAAGGAATCCTGGCTGTGTTTCTGGAGCTGATATGGGGACCCCAGTCTGCCCCTCTGGTTCCTTTGCAAAATTAGTATTCATGTGAATCTCACTCTTATTTAATAATTTTAAATAATTGAAGAGTCTTGACACTTCTAAGATGGCTTTTTGTTGGTTGTTATTTTTTTTTTCCTTTACTTTTCTTTGGAGAAAAGAATTATGATTTAACTCAAGGAAACCCAAAATTTTAGCCAAACCTAAGCTCTTTTTTTTTTTGTTGTTTTTATGTCATTTTGGGGGCTAGCTCCAGATGGGCATTGAGCCATTGACCACAACTCTTTCTGTGCGGTCCTCCAGCCAGTTCTTTATCCACCGAGTGGTCCATTCATCAAATTGATGTCTCTCCAATTTAGAGACAAGAATGTCGTGTGGGACAGTGTTGAACGCTTTACACAAATCCAGGTAGATGACATCAACTGCCCTACCCCTGTCCGTCAGTTCTGTAGCTCCATCATAAAAGGCCACCAAATTGGTCAAGCAGGATTTCCCCTTGGTGAAGCCATGCTGGCTGTCACCAAGCACCTTGTTGATTTTCATGTGCCTTAGCATGCCTTCCAGGAGAATCTGCTCCAAGATTTTGCCAGGCACAGAGGTGAGACTGACTGGTCTGTAATTCCACGGGTCATCCATTTTCCCCTTCTTGAAAATGGAGGCTATATTTCCCTTTTTCCAGTCATCGGGAACTTCACCTGACTGCCATGATTTTTCAAATATGATGGCCAGTGTCTTAGCAATTTCATTTGCCAGCTCCTTCAGGACCCACGGATGGATTTCATCAGGACCCATGGACTTGTGCACATTCAGATTTTTAAGATGGTCTCGAACCAGATCCTCTCCTACAGTGGGCCCAAGGTCTTCATTCTCACAGTCCCTGCATCTGCCTTCCAAGACTTGGGTGGTGCGGTCAGAGCCTTTGCTAGAGAAGACCGAGGCAAAGAAGTCATGCAGAACCTCAACCTTCTCCAAATCCTGTGTAACTAGTTCACCCAAGAGCTTCCTGAGGGGGCGTACGTTCTCCCTAATCTGTTTTTTATTTGCTATGTACCTGTAGAATCCCTTCCTGTTATCCTTAATGTCTCTAGCCAAGTTTAATTCTAATTGGGCCTTAGCTTTCCTAAACTGGTCCCTAGCTTCCCAGACAACATCCTTGTACTCTTCCCAGGCCACCTGTCCTTGCTTCCACTTTCTATAGAACTCTTTTTTCTTTTGAATTTTTCCTCAGGAGCTCCTTATCCATCCAAGGAGGTCTCCTGGCCCTCCTGCTGCACTTCCTTCTAGTTGGGATGCAACACTCCTGAGCTTGTAGCAGGTGATCCTTGAATACCAACCAAGAGTCTTGAGCTCCCCTGCCCTCTAGGGCTATATCCCATGGAACCTTACTAAGCAGGTTCCTGAAGAGGCCAAAGTCTGCTCTTTTGAAGTCTAGGGCAGTGAGCTTGCTGAACACTCTTCTCACTGTCCTAAGGATCTCAAATTCAACCATCTCGTGGTCGCTGCATCCAAGGCTGCCCTGCAGTGACACATTTCCAACGAGCCCTTCCCTGTTGGTGAGCACAAGGTCAAGCATGGCACCTCTCCTTGTCGGTTCCTCTATTACTTGCAGAAGGAAGTTGTCTTCCACACAATCGAGGAACCTCCTGGATTGCTTGTGCTGGGCCGTACCGTCATTCCAACAGATGTCAGGGTGGTTGAAGTCACCCATGAGAATGAGGGCCTGTGAGCGTGAGGCTTTTCCTATCTGCCTATAGAGTGCTTCATCCACAGATTCCTCTTGATCAGGGTCTATAACAGATCCCCACAGTAATGTCTCCCATCGCTGTTTTCCCTTTAACCCTGACCCACAAGCTCTCTGTTAACTGCTCACCTGTCCCCAGACAGAGTTCCATACACTCCAGCCTATCCCTAACATAAAGGGCAACTCCCCCTCCTGCCTGCCAGGCCTGTCTTTTCTAAAGAGCCTGTAACCTTCCATTCCAACACTCCAGTCATAGGAGCCATCCCACCATGTTTCTGTGATGCCTATAATGTCATACCCCCGTAGATGAGCACACATCTCTAATTCCTCTTGTTTGTTCCCCATGCTATGGGCATTTTTATAGAGGCATCTGAGCTGAGCTCCAAATGAAGCCGGCTCATTGGCTGGAGGAGCCGGAATATCTCTACATTGCTCCGAGCAATTATTATAGGTGCTGGCAACTGACTGGGTGTGTTGGGATGGAATGATGCCCCCCTCCCCCAACACATCTAGTTTAAAACCTCCTTGACCAGTCTGGCAAGCCTCCTACCTAAACTGCTGAGACCAGCTCCACCAGCCCCTGCTAGACCTGGCATACAAACTTGGGTCCCATGTTCAAGACACCCAAACCCCCGACTGTGACACCACCCTTTTAACCATTTATTAACCTGGCTAATCCTCCTAGTTTTTTTCAATTCCTCCCCTGTATCCTGGAGAATAGATGAGAACACAATCTGAGCTCCAGAGCCCTTAACCACCTCTCCCAGGGCTCTGTAGTCCTTCTTTATGCTCCCCAGGGTACTACTATCTGTATCACTAGCACCCACATGTATCACCAGAAGTGGGTAATAGTCCGTGGGGCTTACCAGAGCAGGCAGCCTCTCTGCAACATACCTGATCCGTGCCCCTGGTAGGCAACACACCTCCCTTGAAACTGGGTCAGGCCGACAGAAGAGCGCTTCTGTCCCTTTCAAAGTAGAATCCCCTACCAATGTGACCCGCCACTTTTTCCTGGCAGCACCAGTAGAGATCTTTACTAGTGCATCACCAGGCTGTTTCTGGTGCAAGTGCATTTCCTCATGAGCCCCCTGCAGGACAGCAAAGTGGTTCTGTGTGGGGGCAACAGGTTCAGGAGGAAGTCCATTGCTTTTAATTGTCCTTTTCCTCCTTTTTTTGTTGTTTTGTCACCAATTCCCAGCTTCGAGAGCTAACAACCTCCTTCTTTCCTGCATGAGCTACAGGGGAAGCTTGAGAACTCTGCACAGTTTGGCCAGGGAGCAAGCATTCCTGCTTCCTCTCAGCTACCCTGACATCTTGTAGCCTATTAACAGCTTCCTGCAGCTCAGGCCCCTGCTGCAGGAGAACCTCCACCAGGGAGCACCCAGTGCAGCCCTGCCCATTGCGTACCTTTCCCTCACCAGACCAGTGCACTCTCTACACCCCGAAGTCTGCACTGCAGCCTCCCCTCTCATCGGCTCTGTCTGGGTGCCTATGCTGGCAGCCGTAGGGGCAGCCAGAGCAGAGCTCCCGGACCGGGCCCTGGTCACACGGCGAGTGCTCACCATCCTGCTCACCTGCCCGCGCAAACTGCCTCGACCCGCTCTGGTCGCTCGCGCTCCCTGGGGCAGGTTTTTACCCAGTCAGGGCTGGTGCCGCCCCTCCTGGCTCCGCCCCCTGTGAGTCCCTGCTCGCCTCAGCTGAGCTGCCGGCTCCTGGGCAGGTCCTGTCGAGGACTTGAGGCTCCCTGGGTGGCTCTCGGCGCTCTGAGTTGAGGCTCCTGGATGCTGATCTTCCCCCGCTCCGGTGTTCAAGGCGTCCTCTCTCGAGCTACTCCCCTCAGCAGTTGACCCAATTATCAACAATTCTCTACTTACACAAATGTTATAATATAAATACAGATTTTCAGATATGGTAAGAACGCTGTAATGATCCTGATCTGTTCCCTTCGGTTGTAGACATGTAGTTACTTGAAAGAAAAAAAAGGAAAAAAGAAAAAAAGTCTTTTATTCAAATGTATAAAACCAAGTACATAATTTACAGGGAGCCTAATCCATGGAAGTGGAAAAGATGTCATCAGTAATGACATCTTTATTGGGAAAAAAAAAAAGGCAAACAAAAGAAATCAATCAATTAACCTGCCAAGGTATGACTCTGTGGAGAAATGTGAAATTTAGGATTATTCCCCAAAGTTAGCCTCTTTCATATCAATGAGTCTTCCTTTTATATAAAACAGAAGTGAAACTGAGTCCTCAACTTTTGTGGATCATTTGACAGCAAATAAGTTATTTGCTTTCATCTAAATTCTCATATAAGAATGTGGGAATCACATTCAGGATCAGGATTTGGGCAGTTGTAGTAACACATGCTTTGCAGACTGACTACCTATCTGCTTGTACTCTGGGAAGATTCTGCACAGCTAAAGGATCTCATCTGTACCAAAGGAAAGTAGAGGAGGACTGTAATAATCTAGAAATATTGGAAGGATGTAAAAAAAATAAAAAATAAAAATCTTGCCCTTGGACTTTGATTAAATTCAGAGTGATGATGATAAAATTTATGACATTTATGATAGTAACATGTATTAGGTTGGCTAGCGACATTTATTATCCCCACAAATACTACCTAGAGAAGGTTAGGGATTTTTTCAGATTTGGTGTATTTTCATGACAATTTTGCAGTTCAGATAAACAATACTAATTTAAAAAAGGCAAAACAAAGAAATCAACAAAAAAATCAAAACAAGGTGAACAAAAAAAAAAAAACCCACAAACCCCATGGAGTGAACCAAATGGGAAACAGAACCTGAATACAAAGATGTCTTTTATGTCCAGTGATAATGTGAGTTTGTATAATCAGAGAAACAAGAGAAAGTGAAACTTCATATATGGAGTAAAAATCTCAAATTTTCAGCGTTTTATCCCAAACTATCTCTATACTATGTAAACACAGATGAATCAGACAGTTAAGACAATCTGAATGAAAAAAATCAATTTAATTTTGATTTGTTAGCTTTACTGAACTGAAATAGTTTAATTTGGCTTGCTGGATCTAATCCTGATTCTACACTGTTTTGATATTAATATAGATGGCTTTAAACCATTGTGGTATCCCACTGGATATACAGATTGGGTGTCTTACAAGAGCATTCCTTTAGAATCATAGAATAGTTTGGGTTGAAAGGGACCTTCAAAGCTCATTTAGTCCAAACTCCTTGCAATGAGGAGAGACATTTTCAAATATAGCAGGTTGCCCAGAACCAAACCCCGCCTGGCCCTGAATGTCTCCAGAGATGGTGCATCCACTTACCTCTCTGGGCAACCTGTGCCAGGATTTTACCACCCTCATTGTAAAAAATTTCTTCTTCATGTCCAGCCTGAATCTCCCCTCTTTTAGCCTAAAACCATCACCCCTGGTCCTATTGCAACAGGCCCTGATAAAAAAGCCTCTCTCTGTTTTTCTTATAGGCCCTGTTTAAGTATTGAAAGGCCACATTAAGGTCTCCCTCACTGGGAGAAGGAGTCTTCTTCAGGCTCAACAAGCCCAACTCTCCCAGCCTTTCCTCACAGGAGAGGTGTTCTGTCATGCTTATCATTTCTGTGGCCCTTCTCTGTACCCTCTCCAACAGTCCCATGTCCTTCCTGTACTGAGGACTCCAGAGCTGGATGCAGTAATCCAGGTGGGGTCTCACCAGAACAGAGCAGAGGGACAGAATCACCTCCCTTGACCTGCTGGCCATGCTCCTTTGGATGCAGCCCAAGATACAATTGTCCTGGGCTGCAAGCACACATTGCCGGCTTGTGTCCAATCTTTCATCCACCAGTACCTCCAAGTTCTTCTCCTCAGGGGTACTCTCAGCCCCTTCATCCCCCAGCTTGTATTGATACCATGGGTTGCCCCAGCTCACATGCAGGATCCTGCATTTGGCCTTGTTGAACCTCATGAGATACGCATGGGCCCACCTCTCAAGCCTGTTCAAGTCCCAGGGGTTAGTTTCCTGTACCTTGGATGTGTCATAACTTTTACCATCTAAAAGGTATCAGTCATAAACTATTAATTGTTACACCTTTCATCAGTAGGACGCTCAAGAAAACTACCCATTACTTCTTAAAATATTTGTTCAAGAAATGAGGACAAACGGACCCTGACAGGCACCCCTCCCCTTCCCTTTTGTTGAGTTGAACTGTTCAGCTGTATACAGCTGAAGTTAACCGGAATGTACCTCACTCTGTACATTCAGCAAGGAAGGAAATCCCAAAGTTAGGAAAATGTCAAATCCCCAGTCATACTGACAATTTACAGCAAAATTATGAACTAAGGCCACATAGTATCACACTCATCCTAGGGTCTAAATATCAGGTACCTAACTTTACATTTTTCTAGATGTGACTGATGTCTGAGTATGCCCCCAGAGGTCCAGGAAACAGAAAGAAAAAACTGCTTAGATAAACAAAAGGCTGACTTCTTAACTATGCAATTATAAACTTCCTTTTTAGGCTCATCTGCCACTAGCATGAAGCTCTCATTCATGGGAACATGTCCATCTTTCCATGACTAATCTGATAAGCTCAAGTATTCTCATAAGTGCAGACTAACCATTTCTATTTTTGCAAGAAGGGGGCTACATCTGGGAGATTCATTAACATTCAAGCAGCTTCTACCAGGTTATTGATTATCATAAAAAAAGTCATTAGCATTATTGAATCGTCTTTGTTATGACAGTAATCAGCAGCTCCTTCCTGGATTACTGGGAGCATTTTTGAAAGGTTTATGGCTTACTCTTGATATAGATAAATGTTTTTAGAATCCATGGGTTTGCCTTTCATGAATAAAAAGGTGATTGAACAAAGACTGCATTCATCATTCTGTTTATCGCCCTGAAACAAGTGTAATTTATAAACCAATAATACTTTTTTGTAGTGTTATACACGTGTTCTAAAAGAATGGATCAAATTAATGCAGGCCCAGAAAACAACGTCACCACCAGACTAATACATCCAAACCCTTAAGGGATTTGAAAGAATCAACCAGCACGGTGACTTTGATAAGTGCTTTGTGTTTGTTGGATTTTTTTTTTTTCCTCATTCTCTTTTCTTTCTTTTTTTCCCCATATTTTACAAATAAAATGATGGATCTCTTCTAATATTACAGCAGTTCTATTAACATTAACATAGGCAATGAATGCTTGTCCCTAACTAATATTTTCAATAGTAACCCTAGGGATGATGTATGTATTAGAGTCACTCTAAAGAGGTATGCAATTATGTAACTTGTCTGGATGTGGAGAAATGTCTATATTCAAACATAACCCCTTGTCTACAGTCCTCGGAGAAACATCAGAATGCACATCCTACTGCTCCATGAAGGGTGACTCTTTTTTCCACTTAATATCCTGAAAAAATCCCAAACCAGAAATAGCACCTATGCCCTGTATTTTACCAGAAGTGGGCATTAGGTAACCAACTCAAGATTCCCAGTATATCTCACATGTCTTACACATTAGACTTCAATCCTCAAGCAACAAACTCTTAACTAATAACATTCACAGAGGGCAGTCAAACCTTTTGAGAGATGTGGAAATAAGAACATCAACCAGAACTGCTAAAAGTCACATCCATTCCCTTATCCCAGATCATCTTGTTCAGGGCAATTCTCATGGCAAAAAAAAATTGAATTGCTTATGTTAGAATTACATTCCTTAGCTTTCAAAGACTAACCATACCATTGTATTCAATTCTCAGTTTACTTATTGCTCCTTCTGAGAAATTAATTTTTTTTCCAGTGCTGAACTTTGTTTCTGTATCTAGTTGACTTTTGTTATGCTTTGGCTGGTAAGAATGAAATGCTCCTGAGTAACTTACATTATTCCTTGTTCAAGTGACTTAAGATAAAGGTGAAGTCCCTTTCTTTCTTCCTTTTAGCAAGATAGCTAAATTGATCTGTTTATGCCACCATATGTAAAGCTATTTCTCAGCTCTTAGATGCTGCCTCACTTCTCCCTTTGTTACAGATGGTAAACTTTGTATTTTATCCACAGTATCATATGGGATGGATACATCCACCTACTTTATTCCAAATACAGAACAGAAATACATACTGTGTATTTCTGGGTTTTTTTTTTTAAGTTCTTATTTATAATTATACCATCTGCAGCTAACAGAAGGGATTTTTTGTTCATATTATGTTTTAAAGTACTTTTTTCTTTCATAATCTCCATTATGAAAGTCAACAGGATTATTTTCTTTAAATTCCCTTACCTGATGTCTACATTATTTCCCTATTTCCATAATTTTTACATTGAAACTTAAAAGGAAAAAAAAAGCCAGACTTTCTCATCTGGATTTAAATTGGATGACATCTTCAAAAATCTCTTCTTATTCAGTTTCTGTGCTTTGGAATCTGACTACCAATGGACTGTGTGGAATATGCTTAAATAATTTCAGTGTTTACTTCAAATTTGAAACCTGTCAATAGTTATAAAAAAAAAAAAAACCAACAAAAAAACCAACAATCCTTTTTCTTAGTTTCAGGGTAGTTTTAAAAACAACTAGAATGCTATTACAAAAAAATCAATTAAAAAAGATTGTAAACTTCAGTATCTAGAAGACTGTTAAAGTTTAGGTCAACAAATTATGTTTTATAATCTATTATGTTAAGACCCTCTATTAATTTAATTTAAATATTTTTCTTCTATTGTAAAATAATTTTGGCTTTCTTTCTTCATTACACATCATTCTAGACATTTAAGCAAGAGACCTACAATAACCAAAACTATTTTAAGATTTTGAAATCTAAGTGCAAATTAAACACCTGAATAGGTATCCTAAATGCCATCCCCAGATGCTTCCCCTTTATGTACTGATAAAGGATGTGTTCCTTGTGTGACTATTTGTGGAAAGATTTGTCATAATAAGGAGCCCACAGGCTGGGTTTAATATTTAAGTATGTGCAACTTGATTGTCATAGTGTCATTTTCCCTCATTTATGTTGCTTTAAAACCCTCTTGATAATTCTAGAAAATCTATTAATTGCAAATGCTGTCTTGTATAAGGAGAGTAACCTAAGAAGTGCTTTGAAAGAATAAGAGGCTGCAAAAAGGTTTTCAAAAGCATGCTGCAGAAGATTGTGCCAAGCCTGTGACAAGAAATCTAAGATTTCCCCAATTCAAGATAATCAAAAAAGTTTAGACTAGTAAGACTCTCTTTAATTAAATTAATTTTACCACATCAGTATCTCCCTTTTTCAAGATGAAATAAATATATATGTCCATCTACTGAAATTTAACAACAAAATTTCTCCAGTAACAATAATGGTGTTGCTATATGTGCATCTGAAAAAAAAAGATGTGATGTTTTCCTTACCATTCTGAAATACCTGAGAATACTGTCATGCTTTATATGGTATATGTAGACTACATACCACAAATAATAGTTCACTTAGTGTTTGGAGTTGCAGATATTTTTTAAGTCCAAATGAAGACTCATCCTGTCCAAAGTCATATGGGGAATGATTCACTCCATTTACATTCACTTGAGTAAAATTTCTGGCATATCACCAAAATTAGTTGTCCTCGCTCCACTTTTAGTTAATGGAGAGAAATGGACATATGTACAGGGTGAGTCATTTGATGCTAAGAGAAAGGTGTATGGGAAGAGTTGTTCTGTAAGCTCCCTTGCTCTCATCATTGTTCATAATCAGAATTTAAACAGGTAGTTTGGACCAGCTGCTTACTTTTGGATGGTTAAAATTGCATAAGATCACTGTAATCTCCAATAATTATGACTTTCCTAATAATGTGCAATGCAATTCCTTTTCTCTATTGAAGCATACATGCCTAAGAATCTTAAAGTGCACTAAATAATTGCATTTTGGAACTCCTTGCTTCAGGATGCAGCAGTTATTGCAATTTTGTATGTATTACAAAAATGATTGGATATGGTCATGGAAGAGAAATTCACTGAAATCTGTTAGATGCAAAGACATAAGCTCTAGGGAAGAAAGTTTTTTGCTGAAAATATAACTAAAAAAATATTCTGAACAGTATATATTTGGAGTCTTAGGACTTGACTATTCTACATGTGTGAGATGGGCTGCTAAGCTAAGTGCTTGTTTGATCTGTTCCAATATAGCTATTGTATATTCTAAATTCACATAAGGTTAAAGTATTACTACTAATTTTAAATTAGAATTCATAGATCAGTGGTTTTTAGATAAGTTTGAGAAAATAAAAATTCTTTCTGTGCCATTCCTTACTGGGAACCAGAAAGCGAAACTAACCAATCTACTTTGATTGAATGAGGTAAGTGAGGTGCAAAAACTACAGTACACAATATTTTTTTTTTTTTAATGTGACAGTCTTTAGTTCAAAAAGCAAAAGTAGAAGTGCAAATATCAGTGAAAGCCTGCTTAAAAAGCTGATTTGTTTTCTACCTGAGGGATTTTAAAAGACACCACCACCTTCCATTTTTCAGGACAGCCCCAGGCAAAACTAAGAGAATTGGAATAATTAACATGAGATGAAGACTTCCTCAAGTATAGCTCTCAGTCAAATGAGAGAATAATTGGGTCCTGAAACAACCATTTGGAAACAAAAATTCTGTTCTAAAAAAGGAAAGGAAGAAAATAAAAAGAAGTTCCACAATTTGGTGTCATTCCAGTGTAAATGTGAAATACAACTCCTTGGTTTGCTACCACCTCCCCCCCCCCGAAAAAAAAAAAAACAAAACAAACAAACAGTGAAAACAAAAAAAACCCCAAACACCCAAAACCCAACAAACAAACAACAAAAAACAAAAAAACAAGCAGACCACCAGAAAAACCAATTAAACAAAAATACATGTAAAAGTATATGATCTTGTATTATTCAATAACCCAGGACTAGTAACAGTTACATATATGAGACACATGACACTTTTAGACCATGTTGCCATCCTTGGTCACTAACATAAAGTACTGTCTTTACTGGTGAAGATATTCAATTGCATATAAGTACTTTAGTGTTTGGCAATGTTGATATGGTAGCTGGAATTGCATCTGCTGTGTTGAAGGTGTGGTGCCACAGCTACTCAAAAGCAGGGAAATCAGGACCTGGGGCTACTCTGAAGACCTTTCCTCTCAAGAACTTTCTGTAAAATAACTATTAAGGAGTGTAGGTTTATATGCAAATTCAAAATATGTTACAAAAGTTGGGACATTCAGTTCTAAATCTGAAACATGAAAGCTGAAACCATCAGTCACCTTTACAGCACATTTAACTGTAGCTTAAAGTTCTCCAAGTTTTGTAACACCAGAAGTCAGTAATGGGTATTTAAAACTTATACAACGGCATGAGTGGACTGAAGTCTGTTAAGTTCCAACTCATTCGCATTGTCTGATCAGCAATGCACTTAAGTACAGATCTTGGTGTTAAAACCATGATGTTGATTCGGAGAAAACTCCAGGAACAAACTTGCCAACAGAGTTTCAAGCTGGCAAGCAGGTATTCTTTACTGAGGTGCCTGGAGACACTGAGGATATAGCTCCTCCTAATGTGTGTCCCCGTATTGCCATGCAGGCCATCCTTATATGGTCACTGGGCATGTTACGTCATTTTCCAGAAAGTTTCCAGCATGCATACAAAAATGTCGTGGTCTTTAAGAGTCATTTACTTTTACCAACAACCTACATAACCAGCTTTGCCTCTGTACAATTCTAAACATCCATTGGACTGACTATATATCTAATGTCACTGTCCTCGAACAGGCAGGGGGTCACCAGCATCGAGGCCATATTGCTGAAATCGCAGCTGCGCTGGGCAGGGAATGTCTCTAGAATGAAGGATCACCGCCTCCCCAAGATCATGTTTTACGGTGAACTTGCCACCGGTAGCCGCAAGAGAGGTGCCCCAAAGAAGAGATATAAAGACTCCCTGAAACAATACCTTAGCCTTGGCCATACTGACTACCATCAGTGGTCCACCTTGGCCCCCAATTGGGAGACTTGGAGGCACACCATACATAATGCCATTGACTCCTTTGAGAGCTCACGAAGAACTAGTCTCAAGGAGAAAAGACAACGCAGAAAGAATCGCGCCCCACTTGTACCTCCCAAGGAGACCTTCTGCTGTGCTTTTTGTAGCCGGATTCGCCTATCCCACATTGGCCTTCTTAGTCATCAGCGCGCTTGTAGTAAGCGTGGGTTAAGCCCTTCCCAAATCTTCCTTCACGAAGTCAAGCCATGATGATTGATGACATAACCAGCTTAATAAACATTACAGACATAGCAATCATCCTGTCCTTCTACTTATCAGTTACTTTAACTGCTCCCATCCTGGAAATCTGGGATACTCCCCAGTAGATGTTTACACCAACTTAATGGGTTTATTAACACCACAAACATAGCAATCATCCTGTGTTTCTACTTACCAGTTAGTTTACCTGTGTCCACCCTGGACATCTGCTAGTCCCAGATATGCCCCATCCCCAGGTCCTGTTTTTCAGTTCTGCTTTTCTTACACCTTTTGTACTAAGGTCCTAAGGAGCTGAAACTATGTCAACTACCTTCAAGCACCGCTGTTATTTTCCATTACAAAGCCATCAAACTTAACATTACTTAGAACTGATTACATTTTGTGCTTTTGTGCCTCATTGTCTCAACATAGATACCAACTTTAACCACAGATTAACAGTCCATTGACATTCAGGTGGTTTAGGCCCACTATAAGTATGTATACAGATAGATTTTTTTATATTTAAATTAAATTAAAAAAAAAAAGTTCTTACGTACTTTTGGTCATTTGGCTATTTCTTATTTTCAAGGACTAATTAGTTTGGGGTTTTTTGTTGTTTTTTTTTTTTTTTTTGTTCGCTTATAAATGCCATTTTCAGCTTCTAACCCTGTATTTAAGACCTTGTCTATCTCAGTTACACAATAAAGTTTAATGCTTCAAAACGGTATTTGTTTTGATACAGAATTTATGTTTTTTCTAATTTTCAGTTCATTGTAAATTGATCCAATGATATTTAAATTAGTTAGTTTTGGAAAATACTTTTTCTTTCCACAGTATCACAGTATGTTAGAGATTGGAAGGGACCTTAAAAGATCATCTAGTCCAATCCCCCTGCCGGAGCAGGAACACCTAGATAAGGTTACACAGAAACGTGTCCAGGCAGGTTTTGAATGTCTCCAGAGAAGGAGACTCCACAACCTCCCTGGGCAGCCTGTTCCAGTGTTCTGTCACCCTCACTGAGAAGAAGTTTCTTCTCAAGTTTAAGTGGAACCTCTTGTGTTCCAGTTTGTACCCATTGCCCCTTGTCCTATCATTGTTTGCCACTGAGAAGAGCCTGGCTCCATCCTCATGACACTCCCCCTTTATATATTTATATACACTAATAAGGTCACCCCTCAGTCTCCTCTTCTCCAAACTATAGAGACCCAGCTCCCTCAGTCTTTCCTCATAAGGGAGATGCTCCACTCCCTTAATCATCTTAGTTGCCCTGCGCTGGACTCTCTCCAGAAGGTCCCTGTCCTTCTTAAACTCAGGGGCCCAGAACTGGACACAATATTCCAGATGAGGTCTCACCAGGGCAGAGTAGAGGGGAAGGAGGACCTCTCTCAACCCCCCCTTCTAATAGACCCCAGGATGCCATTGGCCTTCTTGGCCACAAGGGCACAGTGTCGGCTCATGGTCACCCTGTCATCCACTAGGACCCCCAGGTCCCTCTCCCCTACACTGCTCTCTAACAGGTCGTTCCCCAACCTATACTGGAACCTGGGGTTGTTCCTGCCCAGATGCAGGACTCTACACTTTCCCTTGTTATATTTCATCAAGTTATTCCCTGCCCAACTCTCCAGCCTGTCCAGGTCTCGCTGGATGGCAGCACAGCCTTCTGGCGTGTCGGCCACCCCTCCCAGCTTAGTGTCATCAGCAAACTTGCTGATAGTACACTCAATTCCCTCATCTAAATCATTGATGAATATATTAAATAATATTGGTCCCAGTACCGACCCTTGAGGCACTCCACTAGATACAGGCCTCCAACTAGACTCTGTATAACTGAAAGCTATTCCTCTTGCCTCCAAACGTATCCAAAAGGATACTTCACCAAATTTACTAAAATGAGAGTCCTCCAACATATGCACAAACTGTAAGTTTCTCAGTTCAATCAGATTGAAATTAGAAAAATGTCTGCTCATTTTAAACTTTATGCAACCGTTTCATCTGTTAGGTAAATTGCAGCAAGTGCAGGAAATTCTCTTGTATTCTCATGTGATTAAAACACTCAGCAGAAAGCTTCCACTTGCATAAACTTTATGCTTAGAAATGCATATATATTTTTAAATGAACAAAAGAAAAAAAAAAGAAGCAGCTTTTTTCCAATGAGAGCTATTAATATTTTATGTCTCACTGAAGAGCTGTTTCCTTATCTCTTTCTTCTTGACATCAGAGAGGCTATTAGCCCTTTATTTTTATGTCTCCTTTTTTTCTCACCCCTACCGTGCCCCACAACCCAAATAATAACAACATCTTCAGTCTGCCTCTTCCTGGTCGGGACACTGTACTTGCTATCTTTCCACTTTATTAACTTAAGCATTAGCTTTTTGAAGCGAGTAAAATTATAAATGACATGTAATCCTATGCTGGGTGGCAGAGGGCTGCTTTCTGAAGCCGTGATTGACTGAGGTGAACAGGCAAAGGGAAAAATTTGTTCTGAGAGTTGCAGAGTGCCAAGCGATATGTCATGGCCTCTGGCAACAAGAGCAGCATTGTATTTATAATCAGTGCAACATGCTGAGAGGGCAAATTAAGCTGCAGGAAGCCCAGCTGTGGCAGTGACATAAGGGGCCATACTTTACTCCATATCCTTTCACAGATGTTAGCTTGTGCTGGAGCCACAGCTCTAGCAACGTATTTTGGGTCTCACAGAAAGCAGGCTCTGCTCACAGATAAGGAATCACTCTTTCTTAGCTTGTGTGGCATGGATTCTTGTATTTCACCAAGCCT
Organism: Neopsephotus bourkii; assembly: GCF_033783945.1. NCBI lineage: Eukaryota > Metazoa > Chordata > Aves > Psittaciformes > Psittacidae > Neopsephotus > Neopsephotus bourkii. The sequence goes on along the minus strand of NW_026900867.1, from coordinate 44,993 downwards.
TTTAGTTCTATAAAACCCAATGGCTGTCTATACTTATGAAAACTGTTTCAAAAGAGGTTGACGGACCCCACTGTAAATTAGGCTCTCTGTCCAAGTTGGGCCAGAGTAATAAAACGAAGGCTAGTGCAAGGTCAGGCCCAATAAAGCAAATGTCAAAATTATGTCAGTAGGAAAATATGGAACTAAAGCATCTTTAGGACTTCAGAGATAAATATCTGCCTGTGATGCACTGCAGGGTCAGTGCCTGGACCACACAGCCTTTGAAAGAAGGAACACAGATTTTCTGCACAAGTCCCATTTTTGCAGTTGTAATTTGCACTGGAATGAGGCTGAAGTTTGAATACACAGACTGTCCACTTGTGATGCTTCTGCTGTGCAATGCAACGCAAATTTTAAACCCTTTGTTGTCAGTTACTTTTCAATCTTCACTTCAAGACCTGGGAGACAATAAGTGTCAGTGGTACCCAGTGCTGTGCTAGTACCTGGAGAAAGGGAGGACAGAACTCCAATATAGCTTAAAGATACAAAGTGCTAAAAGTCCATGTTTGTCTGGACCTAGGAAATTGTATGTCAGGGGTAGCTGCATGTGATGTGACCTTAAAAATTCTTTGAAGAACCTATACCTCGAAGAAAATCTTCAGCTCAACCAAAATACAGTCAGGTTGGTTAATTTTGCATCAATGGGTAGAGATCAAAGTCCTTTTAGCTGAGATTAGAAACCTTGAAGCTGGGGATATCAGCCCCAAACTGCATCAGATCCTGACTCTCTCAGGAGCTTTGGAGTTGGACAAACTGTTAAAACTATCAATGATTTTACCAATTACTTGTAAAAAGAGAAATAAAGAGAGGAGTATAGTGAAACCTTATTTGAAAAGACAATGGCAAGAAGCGCTTTTAATGTTACAGAGCTGCTCCAAACAGTAAAAACTGTGTCTTCAGACCAAGCTTTTATTCAGTTGTAGTTGAAAGAAATACTTCTTCCTTTGTCAGAAGTGAAGTGTAGCCTCAAATTCTAGCTCAGATTGAATTATATCCAGTCTGGGCATTTCTTAGGCATCTTGCATGAGGCATGATGGTAACTACTTGAAAATACATTTTTTCTCTTGATACTAAGGTTCTGCAAATATAGTAAATCAGCAGAGAATCCAAGTGTTTTATCATACTATTAGCAAAAATACATGAAAAATGTATTTTAAAAATTGTTATATTCATGGCCAAAATTATTATATAATACTATTATGACACCACCCCCCCAAATTATGAGAATGACAATTTTCAGGGGAGAAATATATGAAACTGTCAGCCTTTTTTTGCAAGAAAAAATTACGTTCTGATATTTCTTGTGCAAATATCTGAGTTTATTTAAATCATTGAACTCTAAATAACCTTGAGCCATGTATGATTCTGATGAAAAGTTTGAACATGAAGAAGTTATACCAAGCTAAACAGTTATCAGTTTTCTTTGGAAGAATCCAAAATATTGAAATAGCCTTTCCATTATTATGTTCCTGAAGACTTTTAAATCTTCCATTTTTGGCTCTTTAAATTTCTTAATTTTTATATAAAATCTGCTGAATTTGTAGACATTAACTTGCTGTGAAACAGACATACATGTTCTTCAGAATATGTAGTTTTGAGGCTCCAGAACTTGGTATGATATTTGAACCCTATTCAAACCTTCTTTTGTGCTGTCATTTGCCTCCAGAGACCTGCCTGGACAGACATTCTCATATGTGAAATACTTAATGCTAAACTAACTTAAGCATGGCTCATTGTTGAAGCTGTCAGAGAGTACGTTCTTACAGTATCCATCATGCAACACCTCAGCTATACCAAATTCTAATTGTGCAGACTCTATCTGTTTTCATGCACTGTCTGGGATCAAAACGCACATGGAAATTTAATCATGCCTGAATTCTCAATAACTTTGGCAAGGCAATGTTGTCTTGCATGTCAAACACTTCTAAGAAAATAAAGATCTTATTTTGTCACAGACATCAATTAACTTATTCAGATGACGTCTAGCTATCATCTAATTATATGCCTTCCATTAGTGTACAGTTTTAGATATTCATCTCCGCAGCATTTCCAAAAAGCTTCAAGATACTGTTCCCTAGATTTATTCTACCTATTTTTATACATTTTGTTGGGAGACTAAAATAAACATCTAGTCACTGGGAGCTCTGTCTTCAGGCCAAATCATGGATAGGTGTCTCCAGACAGTTATTTAGCTCAGAGATGGGGTGAGTCACTCTCTTGAAGCATCTTTTCCTATATCAGCTACTGGGGAGAATTAATTACAGTGAGAATTAGGCCCCTCTGTAACAAGTTGGACGTTTCTGGACCTGGATGACATGTTTCAGAAACGTGCAGCACAGTTCAGGATGGAAACAATCCCCAGACCTCCTACACCATTGTTAACTTCTGCTCTGGTATCCTTTCCTCATTGTTCTGTTGTCTCTGTGTTTATTTTTTAAGTTACATCAGATTACTCAGTAACTAAACTGTATTTAAGACTGCAGAGAGTTTTTCTATATGATACTGCCTCTTTTGAGAGATTCCATAGTAGTCTATAACTTTTTTCTATAAATAAGCCAAAAAACAAATGAACACCATTGAAATAAACTGTTATTGTCATTTTCTAGGAAAAAAAAAAAAATCTATATTAAAAACTTAGCAAGAAATGGGCAATGTTGTATAGATATTTATAGGAGTATATATACAAAAGAGGGATAATAATTGATATACTAAAAATTCTGAAGCAAAAAGTTTCTTGATGGAAATCTGTTTTGATCAATATAGTTTATTTTAAATAATGTCCTGATTTGAAGAACTGAAATGAAATTGACTGTTTACCTGGATATTTCCATTTAAAACTTACTTTTAAGAAAAGCCATGTATTTTTCAAACAATAAAAAGGGTTGTATAAAAGCTGATGTATATTTCTATTGGATTGTTTAATTTTAAGATATTTTTGACATTTTTATTTTTAAAATTTCATTCTGAATCATTAAATGTTTATTTATTCAGTGACAATATTTGACTTGTGCCATCACTCCCAATAGAGATTCATTTTTCCATGTTAGCAGTTTTGCATAAAATAAAAAAAACTAACCAACCAACCAAACATATTTTTGAAAATCATGTACAAAGAAGAAATGTCTGAAGCAAGAGACTAAATTATGCAAAGCAAATCAGGGTTTCTCTTATGTCCAGCCATAAGCTACTGAGACTTGGAAGTATACGCTACCACAGTAAAGACTGCTTTTGATATTGACCATGCAAGGCAATCATCCAAGATGTATGTGTTTTTCTCTGTTAATGCATGAGCTTAAATGATGACATGCTCAGAATTGTTGTGATCAGTAAATGGTATCAATTTAAATATTATTAATGTCAATAGACATGTTCTCAGGACACTTTCAGGGTTGGTTGGTTTTTGGTTTTGGTTGGTTGGGTTTTGGTTGTTTTTGGTTTTTTGTTTTTAATGACATAATTGCTAAGAAATCAGAGCAGCTCTTCATAGATATCAGAGTAGCGCTAGATATCATGGCAGTTTGTAAATATATAAGGACATTTATTCACTGCTGGAGTATATCTGGTGGCTTCATTTGGAACAATTATTTGGTGGTGCAAAAACTTCAGTATTTTTAAGGGTCTCTCAAGGTCCAAGTGGAGAAAACCCCAGTGTTGGACCGTGTTTCAGCTCGTGATCACAAGAGTAAAATTAAGAAACAAAAGAGGTCAAGTACCGTAATCAACTAATTAGCTTATTACAAAAAAAAGACAGTTACTATAAAAAAGGGAAATTATAGTAATAAAGGAGACAGCGATAAGAAAGACTGGAAAAAAGGCAGAAAATGAAGCAAGGACTCAGGGTGTAGGGACAGTCACCACCGTGGATCCAGCAGTGTCCTGGAGATCTGTCGTCATTGGTGGTGGGAGCTCTTCAGCGTTTATAGTCAGTAATGAAGCAGTGTCCCACAAGAGTCTGTAGTAGTTGTTGGAGGTGGGTGTCCTCTTGGAGGTACCCTTCTGGAGTCATCCCCTTGAAGGCACCCTTGGAGGTGTCTTAATGAAGCTGACCTAGTGATGATGTCTCATGGAGGGTGTCCCTCAGGGTTTGTAGTAGTCATCAGTGAACAGTGTCTTCATGGAGGTGTCCTCCTGGGGTGATCTTCATGACAATGGCTCCCTGGCGATGTGTCTCTTGGTGATTACCTTTTCCGCCTTTTATAATGAGCTGGGGGGAGTACCTCGGTTCTTCATGTCATGTATTACATGTTGCTGGTGGACCAGTTTCACTGGTCTTGCAACCAGCTTTTCAACTGCAGGTGTCTGCACACACACCTTTGCATTAGTTCTTAGGATAATGGGTAGCAATTCCTGACACCAGTCCTCACAGTAATGGACAGAAGAATCTTACCTCAGCTCTTTTTCACGCATCCCTCAGGCAATGGATGGTGGAGCCCCAGTTCAGCTCCTCACACCCTTCTCCCAGGCAATAAATATTGTAGCCCTTTCTCAACTTCTCCCAGCCATCTCTGCAAAAAGAGATAGGTGAAATTCCACCTCAGCTTCTCAGACCAATCTTTGAGACAATGGACAGTGGAGTCTGATTTCAGATCAATATCTCACAGGGTTTTCACAGGTTACTGATATACCTGTTTTGTTTTGTTGTTTGTTTGGGTTTTTTCCATTTAAAATTTCACTTTTAGTCTTTTAAATGCAGATGTAGATACTTAACTTTGAGTTTATCCACAAAAATATTCCCATTATAAACTGTAACAAGTTCCATATATCTGACTATGGATAGTATCATAATTTTTCATTAAGATAACAGTTAACATGTGGAATTATTGCTGTGGGATGTAGTGGATGCAAAAAGCATGCATAAATTCAAAACTGAAAAGAAGAAATTGAAGGGAGAAAATTCTAATGAGCTTTGTACCACAAGGAGGTCATTTATGACTAAGACTGTCCTTGTGCACACAAACCACTGATGTCTGGGAGTATGGGAAATGTTTTTCATAATTTTATTTGCTTTTCCAGGCAGTTGTAATTGACCAGTGCTGGAAATAGGACATTAGGCTAGATATGCCTTGGTGTGACCTGCTATGGCTTCTTTTCTGTTCATTCTTCTCACTACTTGAAGGGATTAAAGATCAGACCTTTGCTCATTCACACTTTGGCCTCTCTCCTGTGACTGCCCGCAGAGGTCTCAATTAATAGCAATTTCAGGGATAACTTGAGCGATGGGTTCCTTGATGGCTACTTTCTCTACTGAAGTCATTACTGCTCTATCAACTACAATGCCAATTTATACCGGGCCTTAGTAAAGATGAGTTATTGAAACAGGTCTGTAATCACTATATTAATTTTTAATAAGGTAACAGAAGGCCATTTGGATTAGAGAACAACAGCATTTGTTATGATTTGTCGTGCAAGAAGAGGTTGAGGGTTGCACACTTGAGCAGACATGGCATTTTCTTCAACTAATTCAAATGACACATCAATGGGAGCGAGAAAAAAGTTTAATGAAGGTTTGAAAAATCTGTGTAAAAGTTTAAAATACACAAGAAAACTATTCTCAGATGAAACTAAAGAAATAAACTATTTTTTGTTTGTATTCCATCATGATAAAACTGACCGTGTTTTGATAAAGGCAAATGAGTAGCCAATTAGCTGAAATCCTTTACAGTCAGCTTAGAGAAATACTTCCTGATACGCCTTTCTCAATCCCTTCTTTTAAATGTGTTTTTACTGTTCAATAAGAAATTAATAGCTCAAATAGCAAGTTGTTGGCTGTTTTGGGTTTTTTTCCTTGCTTGAAAAATAATGCTGAAGGAATTGTTTTGCAATTGAAAATTAATGTAACCAATTATGTCCAGGAAATTTCTTCAATATATTACTTGCCATTATGTCCAGGAAATTTCTTCAATATATTACTTGCAAAGTCTTTGGTCCTTGTGAAGAAAATTATTTTAATTTATCCCATTTTTCACAACTGAGTCAATGATTGTTTAACCTACAGTGCCATTGTGACTATGTAGAGAAATATTAGGGTTCTTGGTCATTTTCTTGGAACTCAGCTATCAAGTCTACCATGTTAGCACTGAGAGAAATTTCTGCATTAGAAGGAAAAATTCCTAAAGAAAGTAACAGGATGGAAGCATTTAATTTTGCTTTCTTTTCTTTTTTATTTTTTTCATTGCTTTAGAGCATTAAATAAAAAATTACATTTTTACTATAAAACTCAGAAAGGTGGATAAAAGCAAGATACATAAAGGTTATAATTTTCGGTTGAATATGTTATTTTTTTATATGTTTACATATTTGTTAGCCCTTGTATAAAACTATTATTATTGCTTTATTGTTATATCCTTGTCCTGAAGGTCTTACAAACCCAAAGTGAAAATGCAGTCCTGATGTTAACTCTGGAGACTGTAAAGTATAGTTGATTTAATGTACATGGTTAATATTTTCAGATTTCCCTTGAGGATTTAGATAAATGCCTTCTACTAAGTTATGTAGCTGAGGTACTACTGTAGGCACACATACTTGTGTTCAACTTTATGTGCTTTTAGTTGTTCCACTCAAATCAATAGCTTAGAGCTATAACTCAAGCCAATTGACAATTCTGACCTGCAATTTTTGTCAATACTCTGAAGTTCACCTATGGAAATTCAGCTTTTCTGCCAAGGTAGTTATGAAAAATATTCAACCTTCCATCTGTTGTATTATGATAAAAATTCAAAAGTACCCATTATAAAAATAGTGCTGTAGATTCCCACATCAGAAGCAGATTGCCTTTGGAGTTGTCTTTTGCCAAGTTAGCTAAGTTACCTCACTTAAAGTAACAGAACTATATTATTTCTTTCAAAAACTTTGGGACTAAAAAAATGTAACATTTCCATGATTTCTAAGTGACAAGGGACACATTTTTGTTCTAGGTGCATACTTAAAATTAAAACTGACAACATGGAAAGCCTCAAGGAAAAGAGTGTTATAGAAATGAAACATGTCTAAATGATCCATTTAATTATGTTTATTGATTCTAAGTGTTAAATAACATAGTTTTCTGAGTTGCACCTTTTCTTGTTAAGATGTGGGAATGAAGATTGGAAATATTTGGAAGACTATTTCTTACCAACTCAATTAGGTGTAGAGTGTTTAAGTTTGCAGCTATTTTCTGCCTTTGCAACCAACTTATAAAACAGAGGAAGAGGCTGCTGGTTAGAGAGCCTTTCCAACATGTTGTTCAGCTACAATACACAGCATGAAAAAACCTAAAATTAAAAAAAAAAAAAAGCCTGAATACCATTGGCACAAGATGTTATTTGATGAATGTCATAACAAAGTTAGACACTGATATAAGCAGAAAATTATTTCAATGAAGGATTTCAAAGTAAACTTCAGACTTGCAAAAGTGTTTGGGTGCTTGGGATAGCACAATACAACCACCCAGCCGTTCCAAACAGTTATCATTTTCTATCTGCAGGGCAGACCAGTATAAAGGGAACAATACAGGCTGCCTTGTTTAAAGGCCTCGTATATTATGAAGAGAAAGGGGAGATGGTTTAGATGACAATGTTTTTATTCCTTTATATCATTAGCTGAATTAACCTTTATTGTTGCAAATTATAAGTAAGCAATAAATGATAATATATAATATAAATAAAATCTATCAAAACAAAGGTATTTTTAAAATAGGGGAATATAAAGAACACATTAATGTTTTCTTCATACCCTGCCAGAAAGAAACAGGCAGAAATGTAACAAATAGATACATGAAATAAGAACAAGAGAAATCAAGACAATGAGAGAGAGAAAGAGGAAAGGAGGAAGAGAGTAAGCAAATATGCCTAAACATTTGATGTTGACTTTCAAGACCAAAAAAGGAATTTAACGGTCTTTCAGAACAGAAACTATGATGAAATCTGATCTTTAACATTCTAAGTCTTAGGGGTGCCTTTCTACAATAAGAGCAAGACAATGCAAATGAATTTAAGTCAGATGAAAATCTTTGGTTATACAATGCATTAGTCAGATCCACACTTAGATTACAGTGATCAGTTCTGGTCATCACATTACAGCATAAAATATTGAAGCACTTGACAAGGTAAAGAGACAGGAGATGAGTTTGATCTTAGGCTGTGATTATATTGTATTAATGACTTCCTATCATATTACTGGCTTCTCTATCTTATTAGAGAAACACCACATCCTAACTGAATAAGAAGGCAGCCAAAAGAAGCAGAATTTTTGAAACTGTTCTTATTATTGTCTTTTTAGCATTTCTTTTCATAAACTGTGTACTTCACCCTTATTTAAGGAAAAGCACATAGTATTAAGTTGTATATTTTAATAAAGGTAGTGTGATTCACTGATGAATAAACCTAAACAAGAACAGAGCATTACGCATTCAATACATTCATTCAAAATATCTCATGCTGCATCCCAGGAAGAAGCTGCACACAAATGAAATAAAAGACAGCCTTTAAAAATGAAGGCAGTGTGCCAAGAATATAATTTCATTCCCTTGCAGAATTATACTGGGTGACTTGGTTACTAAAGTCTAGGTAAGTTACACTGTGAAATAGGTAGTGGCTAAACTGTCCTTATCTGTGATCCTGCCACGTTGTCATTCCTCTGAAATTCATCTATCAGAAAAAATGAAAGGGGCCACAGGGACAATGTAAGGCATACTGTAAGTCAAAGGCAGCATAAAAAAAATCTTTAGTGCTGTAAGGATATGTTATTTCTGACAGAATCAGTATTACCCCATAAGAGAGCAAGTAGGCAGAATGGGACCGCCTTGTGTTAACAGAGGTTGTTACTCAGCTCACATTTGAGAACCTGTGCTACATTAAAGCTGCATGTGCTGTGGTTCTCCTCACTGTGGAAACTCTGAGTAAGAAAAGTCTTTTCAGAACTAAACCAGACAACTAACATTCAAGTTTTTCAGCTCCTCTACTCTTTCTGTGGATAATCTGCTCCTATTCAGCATTTAATATTGCAAGAAAATCCTTGTACCACTAGTACCCATATGTTCAGATGCAAATATGCTGCTTGGAGAAATAAATATGAACAAACAGATGAACTTGTTTATTTATACTCTTCCTGTCATCAGGAAATTGGATTAATATTTTCTGGGAAACTAATACTTGAGAAGTTTTAAGAAACTGATTATCAAAGTTGTAACTTGGTGAAAGATCTCATCTATACTTCTTTTCTTTTGTTTTCTTTTTTTCTTTTTTTTTTTTTTTATTTTGCTTTGTTTTGTTTTCAATGGAGAGGTTAGAAACTGCTATTATAGTTAGAGAAAAGCAATCAAACCTGAAAATTACAGCACTGCACTGGGCATTTTCATCACATATTAACCTCTTTTCATGACTATTACTCCATTTATTTCCCCTTGTTTGAGGAAAACAGTTATTTTCCTTTGACATCAATGTAAAATTGAAGTCATACCCTTTAAACAGAAACAAAAATTTTCTTCCACAAGAAAACTTTTACCATTTAACATGCTCCCACTTCATCTTTATCAAAGTAATTTTTTTGTACAATAAGATACAAAGCCTTCATGCTGGGAAACATAAAATACACAAAGGTTAATGTTAGTCTTATGGGCATCTGTCTTTGTTCAATAGGCAGTGGAAAAGCCTATTGAAAAAGATCCTCCAGAGGGTGATTTGGAATGATATCTGGACTCTGAATTGTCCCGTAGAGAGATGTATCTTTCGCTATCACTGTAGAAGAAGCCTGGGCATTAACCACTTTAGTCTATGTGAATACCCCATCTTGTCTACACACACACAGACACAGACACACACACACAAAACCCAAACCAATACAAAAAACCCCACATACCCACAGGGGAAGCAATATAACAAAAAAGCTCAAACAAGAATAAAAAAAAACCCACCATAACATTACACAATCAAGTGGACAGACTTACCCTTGTTGCTACTAATTATTTCCGAAGATAACTAAATTTCAAAGTCAAGTACTTACAGGTCAGGAAATTCCCAATCAGAGAGCTCTAGTTGATTTACCTATCTAAATCTCAGCTTCTTGAGGAGGTGGATTTTCTAGAACCACCTGATGAAGTAAAGTACATACCAGTGAAAGTAAGCTTTTCTTTAGTTCTGAAGTTTAGAGTGCAATGACACCACAGACAGTGGTCAGTGAGATAGTGAACCACGAATGGAAATCAGTCCTACTCACAAGAGTGAAGGATTTATCCCTTATAACTAAAAGATGATTCCTGTCATGGAAAAGACAGTGCTCAGGCACAGATTTTCCAAGGGGCTAAGAGTGACGAAGCCTTTTATGTGGGAACTCTCCATTTCAAGTAACTGAAAAAGCTCATCTGCGTTACAGCTCTACCAAAATGTAGTCCACTCAGCATCAATGAATTCAGTACATTAGGCCCTTTGCTTATTCTTGCTAAACTTAATAAGGTACCTCTATATTTCTTTTATTATTTTTATTTTTGTACATTATAGGCCTGGCTGTTATTGCTTGGTTGGTTGATTTTGTTTCTTCTTCACTCACTGAACCAGAGCAGAGTTTTGCAATACAGCCAAAAAGAATTCTGTTTGGAAATGTCATATTTCTGAGGGTGTTACATCTTGAGATTTCTTTTCTGGGGAAAATAAGAATTCATTATCTTACCAGAGGAAAAAAAAATAAATCCCACAAAGGTAGAGAAACAATAGGCATAAAGTGTGGTAAAATCTTTTTCAAGTGTAATAATTATTTCAGGTTTTATTTATACTCACCTTTGTGTTTTGAGCTACATAGGCCTAGGCTGTAACAGCTGTATTTAGATTCACAGGGAAGTGTGTTTAGGGGGAGGAAGGAATAAAGCTTCTCCATTGTCCTACTTAGCATTGCTGCAGTTGTACGTGGGATAACAACAGCTACTTACCCAATATTACAGCCAGTGTGGAGCAGTCTTAGCTCTGCCCTTGATTTATTCATCACCCAGAGAAGCTGTCCAGGCACAAAGCACTAATCAAGGTCTGTGAATTAACTTTCTATATCAGACAGTAGGCAATAGGAAATGATCCTGTTCACCCAGCCTTCAGTGATTTCTGCGCATATTCCTACGTAGTGTGGTGGCATGCTGCCCCTCAGAGTACTCAGTTAAAAGTCCCTAAACTTTTGAGTCAGTTTGTAGCACATGTGTTCTGTGTCTATGATCTCTTTCTCCCTCCTTGCTTTATTTCTGTCAGGAGTCCTACTGCAGGCATTTGACTCATGTGCATAGATGCTGCAAGGCACAACAATGAATAGAATACAATCCAATAAAACAACAAAAGAAAGCAAAGAATTCAACAGCAAGAGAATAAATATTCCATGGAACTCATGCCAAGGTTACATGTTTAACAGTTTTCCATTTTATTGTCAATCATTTGAATCTCTCAGAGTGAGGGCAGACGTTTTTATAGCACTTTCTGTTTAGCATTGGACATTTGAAGTGGCACAGCCGAAAGGAAGGCGAGTTTTTAGCCATAAATTGTGTTTTGCAATGCGAAAACTGCATAATAATGAATTATAGAAGTTTTTTTCAATTCCCATTTTTCTTCTTTACCAAAGAAAGGACCAAATCATTCTGAAAACACATTAGAAGTCAATGACAAAGTAATAGAAAATGTTGACATTCAGAAATATCTTTCTGAGGAAGTTCTCTAAGTGATAGTTTTCAGAATCTTATTCCACCCATGTAGATGAACCTGGAGGCAAGGAGCACAGGTGATGTCCTCCATTCTGGCTGAAAAATAGAATCTCATTAATATGAAAGGCTCAGTGGCTAAACATTTTTTTCATCACCAGAATACTTGTCTTTTTCTCAAATTGTTATTTAGCATTATTATTATTGATAAGAACTATCAGTGATATCTTCACTTTTATACAGGACCTTTTCTCTCAGAAGGTCCCAATGCCTGGGCACCAAAATCACTTCCGTAATCGTGGGGATGCAGCCTTGATTTTTATCTGTGACCTGTGATGCGGCACAGCAAACAAGGAGACAAATCCAATGAATACTAAAAGCATTTTGTGCAATTCCATTTGCTCTTGTGAGGAAAATTTTCAGTTTGAAGCTTTGGTACAAAGAAGTGGAATAAGACAGCCTAACTTGGAGTACTTAAAAAACTTCATGATAACAATGGTCTATATTCCTTGTTAAAAATTTCAGCTTGCATTTAAATATGTATCTACCTGACTGAAGCTTTGTTATCAACAAATAAGCCATCTAGTCAAGTCATTCTTCTGTGTTCTCTCATTTTCTTGAAATAAGGGAGCATCCATAGTCTCAGCCTGAGGTCAATGACTAAGAGACCTGGCTTGAAGAACCCTTTACAGCCATTACCCAATAAATATACAGGAAGCCAAGGCTAATGAATTATTACAACACCCATTTTCTAGATGTATAAAATTAGTTGAACTGGGTCTTGCCATAGTCAACAATATAGTGTTCAGAATCCCTCTTTATTTACTGCAGATCATATATAGGGAGAGGATAATTTATATGGATACAGATACACATGTGTGTGTTTGTATCTATGCAGAAATTCATAATAATTATAAATTTATGTTCCCAAAATATTTAGAAATACTTAAGAAGAGCACTTCATACAGAGAACTAAATCTGGGAAACCTGGAACCTGTCCCAGCTTTCCTATCTGCTGAAAAAATGCATTCAAATCCAGAACTACTGGGTAAAAATATAAAAGGAAGAAGCCAGCCAACCAACCAATCAAAAACCCCCACAAACCAAATAGAAAACCTCTAAAAGACATAATGGGACAAGAAAAATATATATTTGTTACTATAGACAGCCATGTATTAGCTGTTATAGTTGTATATAACTGTGTTATAGTTGGGTGAAATATTAGCATAAATATAACATAAACAGCTGTGAAGCAAATATGTAACTTTTTCAGAACTTGTATTTTATAGTAAAGGCTTTTGTAGATTAATGTTTTCATCAAAGATGTTGCTATCAGTCAATGAAAAGTCTTTATGAAGGAAAAATTCCAGTATAATAAGGATCTTGAAGCTTGGTGTTGTTTACATTGAACTATGGAATTCATCTTGGATGGAAGCTTTACGCTGATTTGACTGTAGTTGTCACATGAACTCCCTATTTTGTAGAACTATTATAACACGGAGAAAAACACCGGGAACCTCTCTGTAGCTGAAGGAAAGGGACAGGCTGCATATAGTGTGTTTTCTTCCTTTGGAGAAGTAAAAAAGAAAAAAAAAAAAAAAGAAAGAAAAAAGTACTTAATTAGTTAAAATAGCATGCAACTTGAATGTATTTTATTTCAAAAACAGAGAGTTGAATCTTGTGTGTTGACTGCTGGAGGGAAGATATGCCATCCAGAGGGAACTTGACAGTCCTGGGAGGTGGACCAAACCTCATGAAGTTCAACAAGGGCAAGTGGAATATGCTACACCTGGGTTAGGGCAATCCCAAGTACCAATACAGGCTGGACAAAGACTGTAGTGAGAGCAGCCCTGAAGAGGACTTGAGGGTGTTGAACGGCAAGAAGCTCAACATGACCCAGCAGTGTGAGCTTTCAGCTCAGGAAGCTAATCTTGTGCTGGGCTGCATCAAAAAGACTGTGGCCAGCAGGTCAAGGAAAGTGATTCTGCCCCTCTGCTCTCGTGAGACCCCCCCATTGTGTCCAGCTCTGTGGCCCCCAGAGGGATGAGGACCTGCTTGAGTGAGTCCAGAGGAGACCACAAAGATGATCTGCTGTGGAACAGACTTAGTGTTGTTCAGAAGAAAAGGCTCCAGGAAGGCCTTGTAATAGTCTTCCAATACATAAAGGGGTCTACAAGGAAAGGGACTTTTTACAAGGTCATGTAGTTCTTCCCTGTGAGATCTTCCCTGTGAGGGTGATGAGGCACTGGCACAGGTTGCCCAGAGAAAGCTGTGGCTGCCCCATCCCTGGCAGTGTTCAAGGCCAGGTTGGATGGGGCTTGGAGCAACATGCTCTAGTGGAAGGTGTCCCTGCCTTGCACTAGATAGAAGCTTTAAGGTCCCTTCCCACTCAAACCATTCTGTGACTTTATGATTTTACTGCAACAAAACACTTTCAATTGAATTTATATTTTCCAGATCCGTTTTATGTACCTAGATACAGATCAACATAAACACATCTTTAACAGTCAAATAGTAAGAAAAGAAGTAGCTAACTCAGGTAAAAACCAGTCTTTAGTATTTTCTAAATACTGCATAGTTAATACAAGGGACCAGTGGAAAATTTCTATACAAGCAGCTGTTTAGGGGCTTAGAAAGCCTTTTTTTCTTCAAAAAACATTTCACCCAAAGCAAGGATGGGGGAAGAAATGGAGAACAGTGAGGCTGAAACAAGGAACAGAATTGTAATTATATGCATATTTATGTTATAAACTGGCACAGCAACTAGAGACAACCTTTCTGAGGGTGCTATAGATGGGTTGCCTGAATTACTATTGTGAGCTCCCAGTAACCCCAGAAGAGTAACAGTTCAAAATATTTTCAGAGTACACCTGCACTACTGATGCAAGCATATCCAGAATTGCTCTTTGGCACTGGCATAAACAGGAATGGAGCAATCATCATGTGAAAGCTCTGTAATACTTCAGAGAAGGGTGTCATGCTGAGATTGCTTACTGAGTGGGAATTCTTTGGAGGAAACCATCCCATGAACATTAATTAAATTCAAGTGTTTGTGCATCTGTGCATCTATAATAGACTTAGACTTTAGGGCTATTCTACTAATGCAGCAGAAAGGGTGATCATTAGAAATCATGGTTAAATTATGATCTGGACCACGCCACTCTGGAAAAATTCTTGATGTGAGATGCTGGTACAAGAAATGGTGATGGGACCTGTTCAGATTGCAGGGAGAGTGATGGAAGAGGGAACTGCATGTTCCAGACTGTCATCCCATTTTGAGCAGACTTCATGACAGTAAGTTCAGGTAAACATAATATAGAAGAGGAAGAAACTGGATGTTTGAAGCCTTGGGCTTTATTCGGTTTCCAGTGAAAGCTGAGGAAGTAAAAAGGGAAAATGAACAGGAAATTCAGGAAGTACAGATTGCAGGAACTAATTTGAAAAAGCTGAGGTTTGCTAGAATCGGACATTTCTTAATCAGCTCCATGTCATGTTTGGAGAGGTAGAAAAAGCCCAAAACTCACATTTCAATCTTTTATAAATGTGGTTGCTCCAATCAGAACCAAATTTTGTGGCTTGTTGTTGGCAATTTACCAGCATCTGGATTGCAACCCCCCAACTATTCAGTCAAAGAAATTGCAACAAACTAGGAGGGTTAAGAAATAGGAAGAAGAAAGCACAGTTCACAGGCAGCACTGAGAACAGACATATTGTTCTGCTGATTGTTCCTTTAAGCATGGATAATCGTGTACAATGATGTATTCATTAAAGAGGATTCTCCATGTGGAAAATGCTCTTGAAAGGTTTAAACACCGTGAATGATCCAAAACTCATCATAGTGTCATGGGAGGAGGGGCAACTTAGAAAGCAGCTGTAAAAAACGGAAAGCAAGAGGGAGACAGCACAGGAGAAGAGAGCTTTGCAGTTTGATGCAGACATGATTAAGCATATTCTGAGTAGAGCCAAACAGCCTCAACTAATGCAATGAAGGTTGAGACATCTTTAGGACAGAAGAAAGAATCTTTCAGAATGTTCTCTTTGATTAAAAGTCTTGCTAAGCTGGGGTGGTTGCAAATATGAGAAGTGATAACCCCCAGAGGGAAAGCTAGCAAAATAATTTATGTTATTTAGGAGATGTCCTGAAGAGGAGATGCAAATGATTTCCAATGTGTATAGATCACAAAGCTCTTTGAAAGTGACAAGTACAGTTCAATTAAATACTTTCTCTGTCCCTTTCTCTGACACTCATCTCCCTCTCAACTCTTCCTATTTTTTTTTAATTGTCCTATTTTTATTCTTTCCCCCTTTTCCTCTCCTCCCCTCTCCTTTCTTCCCCTCTCCTCCCCTCCCCTCCCCGCAATTGGTGATTTCAAGCAGTGTCCCCATTCTGGTTTGAAGAAGGAAAGTGCTAGGAAAAATAAGTTTAGATTGGACTGGAACAATCATTTAGGAGTGAAGAATACATTCTTTGAGAGGGGAGTAAGACAGCTCATCTGGTTTAACCTGGGAAAATAAGAGCTGAATAAAGGTATAATCTTTCTCTATGAATACTTTGAGATGAGAATATTTGGGCTATTAAGAAGTTATGCAAGCTATAGCCAGTGTTGCTGAAAGAAAATGATCACATTTAGTTATTTATAAACAGCAAAGCTGAAGATTAGCTTTCCAGAAGGTGAAATAAGAACCCCTAGCATGAATGGCTGCAAAAATATGGGATTAAGAAATTGAAGTTTCCTACTTCAGACACAGGAACAGCACTCATAACTTGAAGTGATCAATGATCTGCTCCTTACCTGTAGCTTGTTTTGCTGATACGTTATGCCTTCAGTGTTTTGAGCTAGTGGCCTTCACAGGAAAGATGCCAGACAGTATCATACTACTGTGTTAGTATATAGTCAGTGTTTCTTTTGGAAGCTATATATATGGGCTTACATATGAAAATTCACCCTGAAGTGCCTCATTGAAACCACCTGTCTTCACTCTCCTGGCACTGTCTCCACACCTGCAGACAGGTTCTGGAAATTAAATTTGTAATTGTTATATACGGCATATAAACAGCTGGAGTCCTTTTCTCTGCCCTATTCTGAAGCAATGAAATCACAAGAAAATTACATTGGGTTTGAATCATTGTCACCAGTTAGCAAAAGAAAAACTTAAAATGGAGTAGCTGAGACACTAAGCTGAGATACATTCAGATGCTGTAGAAGTTATATGGGATGGAATAAAAGAAAGAAGTAAAAACATTTGCCATCAAACTGAGAAAAGAAAAAAAGGACAAATGGAGGCTTCTGTAATCTTTACCTTAGGGAACAATCTCAATGTTAGTGATTTCAGACTATAAACTTTTGGGGGATAAGAAACTAGTCGAACACATGGGTACAAGTTTCTATTTCTTTTCAGCCTTCCTGTGTGACTCCAGTCAAGTTGCTGAAGGTAAGATACAAAGTGAGCCCATTAGAGCCTCCAACTTCAGCACTAGATTACCTTTGATAAATCTCATGACTCTTTCAGGAGAAGTGATTCATATACAAGGTGTCAGGTTTGCAGACTAGCAGTGAAGGGACTTTAAACATAGTGACTTACCAAGCTCGTATGTTGAGCAGATAGTAGATCAGAGCTAGTCAACAGGGAAAATTAACTCCAGGACTGTATCTGAACTTTTCACTCTCTAAGGTGAAAAAATGTCTGAGTTAATGATTCACATCAGCCATCTGTCCGAGATTAAAAGACTGGGGTATCTCTTGATTGGAGATGGCTGCTGGAGAACCAGGTGCATTGGCATGGTTTGTCTCTTACCACAAGATAAAAATCCACAGGTAGTCAACACAAAGTACCTCACAAGACAACAGTCTTCTGTTAAATTCTGTTGGCATCGATGTATTAACTTGGTGCTCTTAGGCATTGTGTTAGATGAGCTGGTGACTACAATTTTATTTTTGGTCCAGATCTGTGATCTTCTACAGGTGGGATAGAATCAGTCTTAAAATATAAATCTATAATCTGTCCACTCCAAGTCAAAACAAACAAATTATGTGTCCTCATCTGATCTACATTGAACTTTCACTGCTGCATAAAGAGGGAAATACAGGCATTGAAAACAGTGGGACTACTAGCCTTAAAGCAGATAATTTTTTGGAGGCGGCAATGACACAAGTTTCTGCAGACTCACCTTTCGGCTAATGAACACACAGAGTATGGGATCCTTAGCCAAAATGAAAACAAATGTACATTATCCACTCTATGAAGAATTAAACACCACATTATATGGTCAAATCAGTTATGGGGTAGAGGAGTTCATCCACTTTCGCTGCATTTTCAGAAACAAACGCGGATGAAGCAGGAAAAAAACTTTAGAGTAAGCTTACCTCTATTTTATTCTAAACTGTTTCTAAACCCCACAAATTATAAACTCACTGATTCTAGAAATAAGTCAGTGATGGAGAATTCTGAATCCCTTTCTTTATCTTGAAGACATAAATCCTTTTCTGATACTGACAAAAGTTTAGCCCTAGTGTCCCTCTACTTCAGGCTCTTAACTCAGAACAACAGAGGAAGAAAAAATACCCTACTTCATAAAGATGTTGTGTAGAGAAGTATATAAATTATTGAGATCTGTTCTAATACAGAGAGGTCATATATGTATGTGTGTCTGCATCAGAGGTAGCTAGCTAGAATTGATTGCTACATGAATAAACATTTACAGCTTCAGGCTCTGCAACAATAATGTCCCCTCCCTCATCTCATCTCTGAGTTTCTAAACGGTCATATCCTCCATGACTCTTTGCAGACTGCATATTGGAAAGGGCAAACTCTTGATATTCTTCTATGCTGTATGCTAAGCCTTTCCTGCCCCCATTACTGTTTGATCTTTTACAAGGTTATCCTGCTATGAATTATAGGATGTAATTAAGGAAGATGGTTTTAATCCTTCTCTTTGTAGATGTACAATTTATTTATACAAGAATCAGCTACATGATATTGTGAATTTTGTACAGTCTATTGCTGAGGGTGACCAAACCAATTTGGATAGAATAAATCCTCCCTACCCTCGCCCTTCAAACTTCAAACTGAACTTGATCCAAACCTCCTTTTCTACAATTTAGATTAAGGTTCATTCATTTTTAGGTTTCATTTCACGTGAAAATGCTGTGAAATAGACTGTTCTCATGGTATTTTCAACCATGACATGAAGTAGAAAGTGCCGAAATACCATGAGAAAACTTATGAGTAAAATACAAGTGAGAATCCTGGGAAAGCCCACAAATGCAAAGGTTCATCCTAAGAGGTAACTGCAAAGACCTGGGTAAGTTATATATTAACAATAAGAGTTTACACCAGAAACTATAAATAATTGGCCTTCTAAGCAAAGCCTGACTAAGCTAATATAATTTGAAAGACTTCAGATAGTAGCAGTAGTGTGCACAGCTTGCCAAGTTCTTCATTCTGCTGTGATCCACACCATTCTAACCCTGAGTGTCTACACTGAGGGGCATATTGCAGAGTTTGTATAAACAATCTATTCTGCCCTGTGCTGGGGTTTTATTCTATGGAAACTAGGGTACGTGGGGGAGATGACCGTAGCCTAGCCTGATCCTGACATGCAGCGTATGGCCAAAGTGTGCACTTCAGCACAGTTGTTCCTTCATTCTGCAGTTTATATAGGCATTGTAATAAAAACTTTACATAACTTTTAGCTGCTAGCAGCAACATTTACAAGTATCATCCCCACATTAAGCATTATAAAACCATGGGAAGAAAGAATTGTGTCCCAGAACTTCAATTTGACATAAGAAAAGGGTAATGCTAAGAAGGAAGCAGAGCAGTGGGAAGTGGTTTTGCATCTTAGCCTTGGCATCTTGCCCAGACTATTCAACAGCTCTATTTGCACCTATGTTATTCTTTGCTACCTGCACTACCGTGTAATGATGAGAGCTGGGAGTAAGTAGGCATTCAACAGCATGGCTCTTCAGCCAGGGCTGCAGTGATCCCATCTCTGATACCGGCTGTAGTGCAGACTGATTTGTGAAACACACACATACATCAGTATGCTAAGCATTCCCTCAGCTCAAAGAAAATATGTACAGGGTCCCCATAATCCTTTGGCAGTATCACATGACAGTCTGAATCTGAAGTTTTGTGCAGGTATAAACCATTGTGTTCCTGCTCAAGCCATGGCAGATAACACCTATGGACAGGGATGGGTTGGCTGGGACTGATATGCTACTGGTGAATGCTGAACATCTGCTGGATCAGGGAAGGGTGATGCAGTGACCTCTACATACCTAAATCCTATAGAAACTAATTCTGGGATAAGTCCAGAGAGACACTATTGATTCTGGCAGAATTATTCTGGATGCATAGCCATGTCACTGAAAGCACAGATTGGCCTGACATGTAATCTGCTTTGGGATGAAAGGCACTATTTAAATGGAAGATGTTATTATTATTATTATTTTCCTTCTAGGGCTAGTGAAGCTCACAGCTTTCATCTTCAAGCAGAAGGGGAGGATGGAAAGAGAGTGATCTTTTATTTCCTTAATGATAGAAAAAGAAAATTAAACAAGATGTAAGGATGCCATTCAAATAAATGTCAGTGGGAAAGTAGGAGAAAAAATAAAAATAAAATAATAAAAAAAAAGAAACAAGAAACCAAGAAAAACTGAAGTAGATTTGACCTCAAAGGAGCTGAAATTGAGTTAAAGTTTACTATTGAAGTCAGGTTTCCCTTGGGGGGTAGGCTGCCATTTAAGCTGTTTTTTCTCTTTTACTTGTACAGTATAATTCCCCTAATACAGTTCTATAGGTCAAAAAAGGAGCTTTACTACAGCTGGGCTCCAATTTCCATTTACTGGTAAGAAAAACTTCCCCTTGTATAAAACAACTTAGTAACATTTTGTGGAAGAATTGGCTTCTAAATACTACCTTACAGAAGAAGAAGGTAACCTGCAACCTGGTAGTCTGAAGCAAAAGCTACTTCTTCAGTACATTAGCTCTTGACAGATTATTCTCCTGAGTCTGCTACTGACTCACTGTGTGCCACTTCGTCTACATTTTGTGCTAAAAAAGGCATTCTCAGTGTATCCGGTTAATATTTAGAAAGTGACTGTTATTTCTGTTTTCACTTCACTTTTTCTTGAATTATGTTCTCTTTCCTTCCCACCCCTCCCTTTTACTCACAGTCATACAAAAAACCCCAGCTCTTCTGTTGAGATTAAAACATACAGACTGACGACTGATTGGATTGTGCTAGAGGCATAATTAAACAGCTTTTAGACCCGACACTGATAATGAAAGAAAGGAGCAAACTGACAGTAATCAAACAAACAAATAAACAAAAATACACCAGAAAACTACGCATACGCTTTCTCTCAGCTATGGCACTTGAGAGTGCTACTTGTAACAGCAGGTGATAAGGAAGCTTCAGACAGAAGAGTGATTTTTGAGTTGATGGTGCCCCTTTAAAGACACACAGGGAGACTACATACCCCACTGTGCTGGCATAAACCTTCATTTTTCCTTCCCTTCTCTGCTCTGAAAACCAGCTTGCTGCTGCCACAGCATAACCCCTGGTAAAGCCTCTGTTTTTAAGAGAATTAAATTCAAACTCTGTTCTTGCTTCTTAAGTCTGAGAGGATGTAAAATTTGTTAGCAGGGAAAAGAAAAGGTTAAGCCAGAAATGGGGTTTGTGCTGTCTGGGGTTGCTGGAGGGTTTTTGATACGGAAGCAACAACCCTGAATTCCTTGCATCCCAGAAGGAGCTTGAGACCAAATTGAAATGGTGTGCTTATAATCACCCTTTGCTGTCGGAAAAGCAATCACCCTTTGCTATTGGAAAAGGGATGTTTCTGAAATGTCCACACTATATACATGAAACTAGTCTCACTTCTAACTATCTACCTGAAAGCTAACATGCATCTCAGTTATCTTCTTTTGGGTTGACCCTTCTTTTCTTTTGTTAAGGTTCCCATTAAAGGTTAGTGTGGGCCTGTTAAAGCCAAGACAGTCTGGTTTTTATTTATCTAACAGCTAAAAAGCCAGGGTTTTGTTTTCTCAGACTCAGTTTTTTTCATTGCAGCATTTTAAGTGCTCTGTCACTCTTACTATCTGTTGCTTTTTTGATAAGGCCAACACATTGTTCCAACTGGAAGATCAGAAATCCTGCAATTCTGAACAGAGGACTGTTCAAAAAGTCTTGTGCTAAGGAGGCAAGAAAGTGAGAGAAGACAAAAAAGTATTTATTACCTTTCTTTCTGCCTCTCTTTGCAAAAAAATCACATGTTCTCATATCATTTCAATATAGGCTCTGGGAAATTCATCAGAAATGGGCCGCTTTCAAGATCTTGTTTACCTGAAACCGTCCAGATCTCTAAATCCTGTCTGTCCTTATTATTGGTTTATTTGGCTTTCTAATAGGGATGATATTACTGATGAACTTATGATCATCTCCGGCAGTCAGGAGGTGATGGGTCTGCTAGCTGCACAGACCTGCTGCTGTAATAAACGTCGCCTTCCTTCAGCCTAAGATAGGTGGGTCTAACTGCAACTGGAATGCTCCAATAGCTGCCAGCTGATGACAGTTCTCCCTGTGTACATCACTTTCTTCCTTTCAACTTTTCTGTTTACCTTGGGAAAAAATGAGAGCTAGAAGGTTTAATTTGATGTTCTTTTTTATCATTTACAAAAGCATCACAGTACCAATACAAGTATGATTTTTTGTGTCACTGAGGGTCAGATTTACAACTCCTAAGGCAGCTAGTACTGAGAGGAAAAGCACACACTAAACACTGGGTTAAGTCACCTTCCTGAGACACAGAAAATGTTTCTTATTCTTCTGAGGTTTACTCTAATTGAAATCACAAATATACTTCTCCTTTTGTTATGCTATCTTGATTATAAGCGAGGTCTTGAAACAGGCAAATAGAAAACTCAAGCCTTTCTATCCTGTACTAAATGACTGGAATAAGTATCTTCAAGGTGTACTACCACTAGGAAATCCAAAGTGAAATACAAATAAAAAAGCTGCCCATGCTGAGATTGTTCATGAGGATAGCATGCGCATAAAGACACCATAGGCATTTGGGTAGAATTCCAACCTGTGGCTGATGTTTAGTGCTTACATTTGTGCCATTTCTTATCTTACATCTGAAGTGAAGGTGAAAAACAGGTGTAGACAGTTAATGATCCAATATTTGCTTGATTTGGACAGAATTTGAGAACCTTTAAATGTAAGTTTGCTGAAAGGATCACCTAACAATCTACAACTGTTTTTTTCTAAGGAATTGTACAATAAGGCCAGCATGTCTTCTGAAATTTCTGATATTTCAATTTTGAATACTGGGTTTTCTAAAATGTTTTTATATTTTTCAGTATTTGCTGTTTTGTTCTAACCTGGTAGTTATCAAACAGTCATGACATTTTCTGTGTACCTCCTCAATTTTCTCATTTTGAGACTTAGGGCAAAAGTTCTTTTTGCTTGTTGGTTCTTTTCTAAGCCAACAGCAATTGAGAATCCTAGCTGGAGCACAGGGATTCAAAACAGAAATGAGAGGGGTTCCTCCCACTGTACAGGGTTATACTCTGGGACAAAATACGACAGAGTATTCTGGGCAATTAAAGTTTTTGTGACTTCAAAAGGCAAAAATACTGGAAGGAAAAAATACTGGAAGAAAAATCCACTGGAGACTATAAATAATATGTGGAGATGTAAATAAATAAATATAAACAAAATGTGGAGATTTCATATTCGACTGTAAGCTCCCAGAGCTGCAACTTATTAAGGTCTGAGAGTTTATGTGGAAGAAGTATCAGTCACTCCCTGCCTTACACTATTTCTTAGGTACCCTTTATTTATCTCTGTCATGGACAGAACTTCAATCTGGCTCAGTAAGTCAGTTCTTCACTGGGGCAGGGAAGAGAAAATAAAGGAAAAAAATGAGAGACACAAAAATTACTCCAGTTGTGCTTAAAGCCATGGGTAGAAAACTAAACTTGATTTTTTGAGCTGCAAACATGTTCCAAAGCCAAGTGCCACCCCATATTGCTCATGACACATGCTAACAGATGGATGGAGTTAATACAGTTGCACTGTTAGCCAATTTGTGCTTGTCACGCAAGAAAGGCCAACGGGATCAAGACCTTTAATGTCTACTAAGGTTCCCAAGCCTTTCAGGTGACCTACTTCCATGTGGCATTTTATGGTTTCCTGTAGAAACCGTGTGGAAATTTAGGGTTTTGATTAATTTTCCTTTTAAATTTTTGCCTTTCTTTAGCCATGAAAGTGAGCACAAAACCTGTTAGCAGGGAGAGGCAAAGGTGAGAAGAAAGGAAGGGAGGAGCCCCAGGCAACACCAGAAGTTAGGCTCATTCCTTTAGCTCTTCTGACCCTAATCCACCCAGCTTTAACAGTATAGATTTGTGTTTGAAAGAAAAACAGCAAAAGAGCTACTTGTTGGCTCCTGTTTGCATGAGCACAACAATTTTTATGTTGCTCTTTTAAGATGACCTTGTTTTACACAGGATTTTAATATAAGCTTCCAACAAGGTCAAAAATAGTGACCCTTTGAAATGAAAAGATTAACATTTTTATAGGTGGAAGAGGAAAATAGACAACTTGCAGTGGAGCATGAGAATTCTATCTTGTTTTTTCTTCCCCTCTTTTTTTTTTTTTTTTTTTTTTGCTACAACAAATAATGTTTATGGATTGCAAAGAGGAGATTGACCATTAAAAAAAAAACAAACCCAGAACAGTCTTTTACAATATTTTCCAATTTAAAGCTGCATGCAAGTATCACACAGGATTGTCCAAGAAAAGTCTGACTCACTAGTTTTTCAATTTAGTTTGTTAATAGCCTGCCTTTCATAAAAACATCAAGCACAATAACAAAAATACCTAAATCAATAGGATGATTCAGGAATGCCTCACAGAGATGATATTTTTGAAATAAATACATACCATTCAGCTTGGTCTGCTTGACATCAAATTTATATACTCAATAAGAAAGCATAATTAATGGTCCCAAACTGTATTTTCTTTCACCTATTTCACATCTCAAGGAGCTGATTTTGTCAAAAAAGGGAGGGGGTGAGGAAAATTTGAGAAAGTGCTCCATTCATAAATGGAACGAACCCATTAAAAATTACTTTCTCTACAGCTCCCTACCAGTGTCTCCTGGGGACTAGTGTGTATTTTATTAAGAAACAGAAGTGTGGAACGTGCTTGCATTTCACAAGGCCTGTAACCAGGTGATTTATCTTTTCTCCTTTATCCTGCTGACTCCCTAGGCATTCACTAATTTTTAGGGAACAAAGGAGATGAAGCAGGACCCCCTAGTTGGCTATTGGCACTAAGGTCCACTCTATATATCGACCCCTATGTCCACCATAAAATTAAATTTTATCAGCTACTTTGATTTACAATATTATCTAAAGATTTCTAAAAAAATTAAGCAGGATGTGATTTGAAGAAGAAAGGAAAAGGTTATAGGACTACTTTCTGAAGTGAAAGAGATTAGGTGCTTAACTGACTTTAAGTATTCTGCAGGTCTCCCCACGCAGTGGGGAAGAAACTGAGGGAGGAAAGTGCATTGAAGTTGTGAGTCTTCAGGCAGCTCAACTATGAACCTCAGTTAGTGTCAAGTATTCTTTTTTGAACAAAGGAAAGAGATCAAAATTAAAGTCACTGACTGAATTGCCAAAGTGGTTAAAGAATTAATGCCCTCCTACTTTTTACTTCCTTCCCACCAGATGATTATAGAATCATAGAATCATAAAATAGTTAGGGATGGAAAGGACCTTAAGATCACCAAGTTCCAACCCCCCTGCCATGGGCAGGGACACCTTGCTCTAAACCATATTACCCAAGGCCTCATCCAACCTAGCCTTGAACACTGCCAGGCATGGAGCATTCACAAACTCCCTGGACAACCTATTCCAGTGCCTCACTACCCTAACAGGAAAGAATTTCCTCCTTATATCCAATCTAAACTTCCCCTGTTTAAGTTTTAACCCATTACCCCTTGTCATACCACTACAGTCCCTAATGAAGAGTCCATCCCCAGCATCCTTATATGCCCCCTTCAGATACTGGAAGGCTGAGGTCTCCATGCAGCCTTCTCTTCTCCAGGCTGAAGAGCCCCAACTTTCTCAGCTGATCTTCATATGGGAGGTGCTCCCGTCCCCTGATCATTCTCGTGGCCCTCCTCTGGACTTTTTCCAACAGATCCATGTCCTATCCCTCCTGGAGCAAAGCCAGACAATATGGTCAATTCCTGGTCACAAGAGCCACTGTAGGTTTCACAGAGGTGGTTCAATGCCTGTAATATTTCTTTAAGCCAAGCACAGAGCTATGAGTTGGAGGGCAGAGCAGCATGCTCATTTTCCTTTATCCCCCCCCCTCTTCTATGGTGGCAGAAAAGTAGGGTTGGTAGAGGTAAAGGGACAATGATGAGGTTCTTAAATAACCCTAGTGAGATTTTCCCTTGCAGTCTGAATGTTTTTTTTTTTGTTGTTGTTTTGCCTATGTCCAGCACAATTTTTATTATTTTTCTTTTCTGTTTGCTATACTTGCTTATTAATTCCTACTTTAGATTCATACAAAGGTCTTTTAGGCCATGGGTTGATTCATATCCCACCCAGGTACAGACAAACTATATAGTGGAAAGTTAGTCCTGGGTTAGGAAATGCATAACTAATGTTCCCAAACAGATGAAGCAGTAGAGGAATGTTTTAGGAATAGTTAGGCCTGTAGTGAGTCTATGAAGGATAATTCCATCAGAACCCTTTAAAAGCTGCTCCTGGAAAGATCAGAGGAAATGACATTGAATGTTAACATACTGATCTGGAACTGCTCAAACTCTTTTTTTTTTATGAGAGCGCCAAAAAAGTGAGTTCTGAAACCAGTACTAAGAACCACCAGAGTTACCGATAGCAAGATAGGAATTTATTACAATATTTTGTCCTTCTAGTCTCAATTCTGATTTCTACTTCACATCTCACTGAAAGCTTTTCTGTGAAGTACATTTGACAAGTTGATCCTCTTACATTTAAGAGGGGACCCTGAGATTTTAATGCACATGTTAAACACTGATTTATGTCTCACATGCTCAGATTTTTGCTGTGTGTGGTCATTCTATGCCATGCATTTGTGACAGGTGGAAATTCAAGGTTCCCTGAAAAGTACTACACTCATGAAGCATTCAAAATGTGGAACAGATATCAACAGAAAACAGGTATCAATTTGACAGCTAGAAGCTACCTAAAATTTTATTATCATATTTTAATCTAATTTGCGTGTTGGACTTTAAAATTTTAACTAATCAAACACAGTATTTGGTCTTATGTTGCACCTACAAAAAGAATCTGCTTTAGTCAAGGAAAACTGAGGCACTGAAGCATTCATCATAAATTTATGGACAAATGGATGAAATCTAAGAGGTTTAATTCTTAGTCGTGTCCATGAAGCATGACGCTGGTCTGCATTTTGTGGTCAAGAACCACAGCATAATACGATACATCTGAATTCTGGTCTGATTTCCATTTACCCTGAAAAACAAACAGACTCTAAAAGCCCAGTATTCTTGGAGGCTTGTATCTGACAAAAAAAAATAAATAAAAAAAATCAGAAAAGAAAGGTTTCTGCACTACCATTGAACAGGTGTAGATTTATTTTATTATTATTATTATTATTATTATTATTATTATTATTTTGCTGTAACATTGTCTCAATATTTGGTTGATATTAATCATTGCAACCCATTCATTATCCTGAATCTCTTCTGAGCCAAACTCCACCCATAAATAGGGCTGCACTGACTCATAAATCTCTGTGGCTGGATGCCTAAAATGCATGTAGAATCCAGCACTGTGTTTGGACATAATAAATAATGAAAAATGAGGCTTAGTAGTTGCCATATTTTGTAATGAACTGTAGTGAGGGAAAAGAGACAATGGGAACTATCCTGAAACTTGCAAGATTAGATAGACCTATTTACAAAAGGGTTTATTTATGGTGGAATGAAATAGTCTTTGTAGGATTTTCCTTGTGATATAATGACTTAAAAAAAAAAAAAAAGAAAAAGAAAAAGTCTGTGTCTCCTACAGAAGGTATAATTAAATTAGAGTTTTCATAATAGGTTAAAATTTTCCTTTTTTAGGAATAAAAATGTCCTATGGAACAATACCAAGTCTGATAAAATTTTGTCTTTGTGGATGAAATATTTTTTTCTCCATACAAACTAGCTTCAATCTCAGAATGAGAAGTTTAGATCACATTTTTCTTCAGATTTTATTTCTCTTACAGCACGTATTGAAAATAGTTTATGGACATAGCATCACAAGCAAAATGAAACATCTTGATATCTCATCATAGAGAGTTCAGTTAAACTCAATTTTTTATTGTGATTGTCCCAGAAACCATCATCCTCAAGGCCATTTTGAAATCTTCAGGGTTGGCTTCAGATCCAACACTGAACAATGATTATAGAGCTCATTCATTGAGCTTATTCATTAAGTCAGAATAACATGTCTGTGGAACTGTAACTTCTGGCTTCAGCTAGCTCTACCAGATATTTCCAGTGAAGGTTTAAAACCACAGTATAAGAGTCATTAAAATGCCATCAGTTACAGTCACTAAACCACAGTATCTGATGTACTATTTTATTTTTCTAAGCCATATCTTTCATATTGTGCTGTCACAAGTGTTGACTTTTTAATTGCAGTTGCAGTATGTCATCTAATTGTGCAATATTGCAGTAAAGAAGATGTTCTTTCTGAATCCAGCTGGCAGTTAATTTATACCCAACACAAAACCAGCTAAGTCCATGTTCTTTAAAATGTAGAAGGAATGGCAGAAATGGCCTCTTACTACAGGCAATCTTGGATTTTCTGTGCTTTTATTTGAAAGTTAAGACTCAAAAATCCTTAGTTTTTAGATAATGTTTTGGCAGTTTGTTCCTATGTTGTGGTTTAAACCCAGCACATATTTTCTTTTCAAAGTCCAGAGTGATGGAGATACAAAGTCTAAGGGAAAATGTTGTATTTCAGGAGTTACTGCTTATATCAAAATATGAAGCTGTAGTTATTTTTAAGCGATTAAGTGTCTGGTCACTCACATGCTAACAGTGTCCTTCCTTACAGTTTCCTATGTTACAACTTGTGCTTGTTGCCTCTTGTTTTGTACCTCCAAGGGCAACCACAGGATTTCCCTGAACCTTCTCTTGTACAAGTTGACCTGATCCATGTTATACATGGTGTTCTTCACTCCTCTGACTATCCTGGAGCTGCTTTATTAGCCTAACTCCATAGTGTGGAGTAGCAGTACTCCAAGGAAGACCTATCATGTCCCAAATGGAAGGGAATACTCACCTCCCCAGGACTGTAAGCTTCACTTTTGCTGATGAAACCCAGTGTACAGGAAGTTTCATCTGTGCAAGGGGACACCACCAGCTTGTGTTCACCTTCTTCCCACCAGGAATCCTCACTTTCTGCACAGCTGCTTTTTATCTAGTCAGCACCTAACCTGTACTGTTGCATGGGGATGTTTCATCGCAGGTATGATGGCAAGGCAGGCATGGTTGCGGCTTCTCTAAAATAGGGCATAGCCCCACAGTACCCAGCCATGGGCAGCAGAGATGCTCCAGGGAGGGTAACCAGGCTAAGTGGTTACAGAACAGGTTCCTACAGGTGGTGCAAATCCAAGACAAAGAAACAATCCAGCACGAGGATCAAATCTGGAGACAGTGATTCTGATCAAAATGGTGTCCTGTGATTACCATGAAAGCCCAGCAAAATGAGTGATGTTTGACATCAGGCTGGGAAGTCAAATTTGCCTGTGAACATTCAGGCAAGGGCCAGTATTAACAGGCTGGGCATGGCTTAAACACAGTGAAACATAGCTTATACAGCTCAGAATAATGTCAAGAGTCCTAGACTAAAAACACCTCTCAAGAGCAGGGAGCCCGTGCTGATACTTCACCTAACTTTTTTCACAACACCCTGAACTAAAATTAGGCACCTGGGCCATATTAGAAAGCTGTGGCCTTAAGTGCAGGCAGCCAAACTAAAAGGAGAGGGGAGTGCATTCCAGGCCCTGAGGCTGATGAGCATAATGATCTGTGAGGCAGCGTATCTGACGTAAGTGCAAATAATTGCCCAGAGACCTCCTTGAAAATCCCAAGTCTGATGTCTAATTTCCAGGAAACAATTTTGAAACATCAGAGTTCTTTGGGGGAATTTACCTGAGAAATACATCTTTTGCAATTTCTTTAATGTTTGTTAAAAATCTTACCTACTGGCTATGCTTCAGGGGTGTTTTAATTAGCAAGACAGGTTTTTGTGGCAGTTGCCTTTTTGCCTGTGTCTACAGGCATTTTAACGCTAACAAATTACAAGGGAATAACATGAATATATAAAAAAAAAAAAAAAGACACCAAACCACAAATCTGTAGACTTCTCCTTCTCCAATTTACCCTTCAATTCCAAAGTACAGTTTGGGAAGTTGAATTAAAGTTTTTCATCACTTAATTGCCTGTCTGTCTAGTACGTCATGGTGACAAATGCAGAACATCCTAGGAGCCAAGTAATTTGCATGATGCAGTGGGATATGGGTGATAAGGAACTGTCTGCAGTAGTGTTCTGTGCAGCTGAAAGTCCAAACTTTAGTGGCTAAGTAGAATACACAGTCTCAAAGAAGAATCTGTGGTACTGATGATGAGAATACAGAGTTACAGAACACACACAAATTTGAGCAAGTTGGAGGATTCTATTGTTCCTGGTCTGATACAGAATCCTTTCTAAGCTGAAGCTCTTTCAGTGTGAATCCTTAAGCCTCACTATAATCACGTAAAAAGACTAACTCAAAATAACAATCAACCTATTCTGGTGTTAAGTACAATCAATTTAGAGATTAAGTGTACAAATTATAAATCATTTTCATATACCACTTACTTCCAGAATCCTTGAAAATTGCATGCATGATGTTGCCAATTTGCAAAAAAATTCTTTAAATCCATGGGTCTCCTTATAAATGTCTTCCTGTACTATTGGGAACTTTCAGCTCAGTGCCTAACTGTTTATCCAGACTGTGAGACAATACACAGAAATAGAATCATATACCATAGAATCATAGAATCATAGAAGAGTTGGGATTGGAAAGGACCTTAAAATAATCTAGGTCCAGCCCCGCTGCCATGGGCAGGGACACCTCACACTAAACCATATCACCCAAGACTCTGTCCAACCTGGACTTGAACGCTGCCAGGGATGGAGCATTCACAACCTCCCTGGGCAACCCATTCCAGTGCCTCACCACCCTAACAGGAAAGAACTTCCTCCTTATATCCAATCTAAACTTCCCCTGTTTAAGTTTTAACCTATTACCCCTTGTCTTGTCACTACAGTTCCTAATGAAAAGCCCATCCCCAGCATTCCTATAGGTCCCCTTCAGATACTGGAAGGCTGCTATGAGGTCTCCACGCAACCTTCTCTTCTCCAGGCTGAACAGCCGAAACTTTCTCAGCCTATCTTCATACGGGAGGTGCTCCAGTCCCCTGATCATCCTCGTGGCCCTCCTCTGGGCTTGTTCCAACAGATCCATGTCCTTTTGATGCTGAGGACACCAGACCTGTGCATAGTACTCCAAGTGAGGTCTCAGGAGAGCAGAGTAAAGGGGTAGGATCACCTGCTTTGACCTGCTGGTCTTACTGCTTTTGATGGATACGGCTGGCTAAAGAAGAAGCAGAGATGATGCGAGGAAAATATGTGGAAAGTAAGGGAACCATTTCACTGTCATTAGAGGAGTTATACAAATTAATTTTATTTATTTTTTTTTTTCTCCTTTGACATGACCCTGGATCGGATTGGTCTAATTCCCAAAAGGAAGAAAAACAGACAATAATATCAATAAACAACCCACAAAAATGAATCTTCAAGCTCCCATGACATCACAAAAGTCTCCAGAATTGCTGGAAATCCTTACTGTAGTGCAACTGTGAAACTTACCCCCCGCAAAAATCAATAAAAGACATTTACAGTTCTGACCTCTTCCAAGAGTTCTAAAACTTTTCTCCACAGCTTTTGTAAAATCAGTACAGATGAGACATATAAAGTAATATTAGCAATATAAACGCTATTATAAGTATGCCATATCAACAATAGGAAGCACAAGGTTGGTTTTGAATATGTGTATTTTTCCTGTGCTCACAGTTCCTGTGTTTGGTGCAAGGGGCACCAGAAAGAAAGTATCAAGAAAAACCAATGAAAAAAAAAAAAAAAAAAAGGAGGAATCTACCCTTTAAACTGGTGTTTTTTCTGTATTATTTTTTCTTTTAAAGTAAAATTCAAAACTCAAATGTTCTCAAAAATTCTGGTGAAAAAATGACTCATAGCACAAACTTCAAAGCCATATCTAGTGACCCATAGCTTCATATGCTTAGGGAAAGCCTTCATCTTAAGTCTCTCCTTACCAGTTCACATTTTTTCAGTTCCCATATTATACCTAAAATCTACACAGCCAGGAATGGGGGACAGAAGGAGAGAAGCAGCTGGGGCCTTTGTTTCTGCATTTTTTTTATGTGTGTGGGAGTTGAGATCTACTTTAGCTCTTTAGGAGAGCTGAAAATGTAGAAGTCTTCAAGTAACCCGGATCTATTAAAATATTGCAAAAATAGTACCATTGTAATACAACCCTAGTACCCAAACTGAATGAAGATACAAGACTCGATTGAATCACAGACCCATAGAATCATAACATACTAGGTTGGAAGGAACCTCAAGGATAGCTGCTCAAATCTTGGCAAAAGCACAGTCTAAACAAGATGTCCCAGCACACTGTCCAACCGAATCTTAAAAGTTTCCAATGATACAGAATCCACCACTGCCATGGGGAGATAATTCCAATGGCTGATTTTCCTCATTGTGCAATAATTATTGGTTTAGTCCTGCTCAACTACAGCCCCAAAATGCACTAACTATCACAGAACATCACAGCAAAAGAAAGGAAAGATTACTGTGAAATGTCTTTCATCAGTGGTCAACTCAGTCTTCTCCCACCTGTCCACCCCTGACCTTCAGCAGATGGCCTCATGTAAGCAGGCATTGCCAATATCAATTGAACCCTTATTCTTTTCAGTGAGATGTGAAGCTAATTACAACCTTCTTCACTGCTTCCTAAAACATCTGAATCTTTTCAGGCTTTCCTCCATTCTGCACTTGAGTGCTTTCTGCAAGTAAATATTGGTTTTGCCCTAAACTAAAATGTCCGATCTATATATATTTCGCACAAGTGTATGTTGATAAATAAGCTAGCAAGTGTATGCATTACATATAAGGTATTTTTTAAAAGAGTATCTGGATTTTATAGAGTGTAAAATATGTATATTGCTCTATTTATCTTACTGTAGCTTCATGGAAAGGTGACAGTAGGGATTAGAATGCTATGCTTCATTCATTAGAATGCTGGAACACACTTTCAGCTTCCTTCATACAGAGCAATCCAATAACCCACCCAAAAGGAGGAGAAAAGGGAAGAAAAAAGTAAATGTAAAAAAGTAAATCATTTAGAACAGTGTAAAATAGGTAATGACTAACTACTAACTTTTAAATCAACTGAATTTAACAGATGTTATTTCCTCCACCCTGATTAAGTATTATATGAAACGTGAAGTCATACATGACTCTGTTTCTAGTCATGCAGATTTCATTTTTAAAGCTTGCAGGAAACTCAAAATCCTGTATGCATTTCTCTTCATAATATTGCTGTGAAGAAGCACTTACAGCCAGTTCATAGATGGGGCTAGTAGTGCATGCAGATATGAAGTGGTTTGTGAAGATCCCAGAAAAATCCAGAGCAGGACAGGAAAAAGAACGCTTCCTACAGGGCAAGACAAAGGAAAACTTGAAATATATTTTTAATATGTAAGTTTCTTTACCTAGACTTTTTAAAACTGAAGTCTTTAATGTAACCTGATTACATTACCTCAGGTTAGGGAATGCAAATTCCCGTCATGGGTGAGCACCCACTGAGGAATTCTGGCTAACTTGAAGAGTCAATGGAACAGACTGAGTCAGTCTGTATATCTCTAAAGCCTGAAGTCATTCTAATGCAGTAATCTTTATATCATCTACTTTTTCTGGTTTTAAACCATCCACTATAGCAATAACCTAGCTTGACAGAAATATTTGAAACCACAATTATCGATGATTATAACACAAACGGGTATAGATAACTTGTGGGTTTACCATCTGACAACACTACAATATTTTGAGTGATTTTCAGTTCATCTGACTTCAGCTATCTTTAGTATAGACCTAGTTGATCCCAGAGATAAAGGAGGTTTTTCAGGAATAAGTAATTTTACCCATTTTATAGATGTATGCTGAAATAAATTAACTGTATCTTAGCACTGTCTGATTCTTCTAGTGACAATTGGTAAAGATGGAATTTTAATAGGAACTTCTGCAGTGTCCACATTTGGTGAGCTGAATCCCATCACTGAAACAAGGCAGGTAGCCAATTTCATCTTCCTCAGCTACATACTGTCTCAGTGTGAGCACCTGATCATGTTACTAATTCATCTGTGAGATTTTTCCTAATTAACAAGCCTCATTCTATCTCACTAAAAGGGGAACATGATATTCTCCAGTGGGATCTGTGCTGCTGAGCCTCCAAGTACCAGGCAGATCTACTGCAAGTACATAAACACATCAACTGTTTTCTTGGTTTCTAGTGAGTGGCATAAGTTTTGTGGACAGAGGAGAACCCCATACACTTGAATTACAGAAAGTGTGATAGATGTCTTATAAGGCTGGACACTAACAAATTCCTTATATATGAAGCCAGTCACTGGTAGAACTTTTTATTATATTTTCTTTCTTTTTTTTCTTTTTTTTTCCTCAGTGTCTTCTGAATTACTTTTATATTCTCTCCTGCTTAAAACATGCAGCAGATAGGAAACCTGGGTGACAGCAGCTTTTGCTGCTGCTCAGAGCTGCTACTTGATTTTGAAGGATCCTCATCAAAGGAGATAGAAATCAGCCCATCCCACATTTGACCAGGCCATGCCTTTATTATTTAAATAAAGTGATTATGATCAATAGCCATGAGGAAGATTCTCATCACCCTGAGGACTGTATATTCACAAAAAAATAAAATAAACATGTCTTCTCCCTGTCTGAAAGAGTTTGTAAGATATTACAGACAGCAGACAGACAAGCAAGTGTAAGAAAATGATGAGAGAATAGCAAATTTCTATAATGGACAATATTGGGCGGTATGGAAAAGTTCCATAATGTCCATAATGGACAATATTGTGCAGTGTGACTGTTTTCATGCTCGCTTATTTATTTATTGGCCTTGAAGCCAAGGAAGAACAATAAAGGAACATTTGAAAGAGGATGAGGAGACAGACTTGGTTTAAAAGAAGAACCCTATAGCAGTGAATATCATCTGAGGAGCTTGTATCATCTGAGATGGAGAAAGCTTTCTGAGCCATCGGGCCTAACTGCTACCTAAATTTGACAACCTGGTTTTTGACGTGGGTTCTTAGCCAGTATGAATGCCTCAGAACTAAGAAACCTTTGGCTGTGGGCCGTCTTTTACATATCAGCACTAAATGCAAGGTATCGATGAAGTGAAAGCATGTACGAGTGAATCAAACCAATGTATTGGTGAAGTGATACATGTTTTGGTGGTGAAGTTAAACATGAGCCAGTTTTCTCATAAAGAGAGCCAGGCACAACTGCAGAGGTCTATGCATTTTCCACTTGCCAAATGGCCATCTATGTATTCCAAGGGGATTGCCCATGATCCTTCTATTTTCTCCTCATCCCAACTCAGTATCCAATCTGATTCAGCCAGTCAGCCATAGTGGCAGGCAGCAATTTCCCTACTTTTCCTCCCCTAACCCTTTCTTAGATAGCAACACGTTTTCATTTCCTTCTGCAAACTCATAATTCATTTCCTTGAATTGCCAGACCTCATGGAGCACAAACAGGTAAGTTATAGACAGACAAAGACAGGAGGTAGGCAGGACATGGCAAAGATGTCTAATGAAAAACTAATGGAGAAGAATGAAATGAAAAACAGGTAGCAGGTATGGGAAGGAAGGTATTTAAAAGTGTAAAACAGTTCACTCCAGCACTGATCTGTAGGGACCTGTCCTTGGACACGCTGCCAGGTATCCCTGATCCGTAAAGGCCCAGTCATGCCATTTTTCACTCCAATTACGTATACTGCATTTAGAGCTGTAACCCAAGTGATCTGATTCTAACATTGTCTCTAGAGCTTTAAAATAGGTTCAGATTTTGGCCCATTTCATGTTAGGCCTTCATCAAGTTCAGCTGAAGTTAAGATTTCCTTACCTAACTTTAGTTACCCATATGTGGGGCATGTTCCCTAAACTAGTAATTTAGTCATCATCCATAGACATGAGATAAAATGACTGTCCATGGCAGATTAACCATGATTTATACAGATTTCTAAAGTCTATATGAACAAACCTTTGCAGGTGCCATGTTTCAGTGACTAGAAGAAGCTCACACAAAGCTTTTAGATTAGATTCCTAACTTTAAACACCATAAATCTCTTAGCAAGCACCTATAGGTCATTCTTGTGTGCCATACGTAATGCAGAGACTGGCTGTCATAAAGAAACAACAAATTCCCAAAACAGTGTAAAAGGCAAATCTTCTCCCTCTCTGTTCAGTTCCTTTCTGAGTACCAATCATTCAAGCAACCTTCACTCATGCAGGTACTGGGATGTTTTGCATTCCCACACCTCTTCCAACTGCAGTCTCAACGACAGCAGATCTCTGACTGTCTCTTCTGTCCCCTGGCACTTGTGAATTGCTGTGTGATATTACAATGGTTTAGCTGCCCCTAAACATGAGAAAGGAGAATGCAATTGTGCTTGTGTATGTGTGTGCATTACTATTCCTCCAAGGATTGCAACACTTTAATATTTTTGGATTAACTCATGATCAAACATTGATGAATCACGGTATTTTACTGAAAAGCACAATCCTTAAGTCAACCACCTAATCTAAGAGAAGAAATTAAACTCTAAACCAACATAAACACATTACAAGTCATTAGTGTAATTAAAAAGGAATGTATAATTAAAACATTTGTTTATTTTAGCTCAAATTCATCTGTGGTCGGAAATTTTAATGAACTGTTCATCAAAGAAATCTCTGGAGTCTGAGGATAAGTTTAGCATAACAAGAAATTGAATGTTTTCTTCTCTTTGGCATAGGAATCTCTGCTCCCACTGGCTTCGAAAACCAAGCTGTCATTGGCTCAAGCAAACTAATAATGATTCTAAATGGTTAGGATTGCTTCAATGTTTTAAACTGATGTTATCTTTTTTATCCCCTAAGAATCATGTTTTTCATAATTACTTCTCTTTTGTCCTTTCCTTAAGACAAATGATTTTGTAATTAGTGATGAAGGAACCAGTGATCACTCCGAGACATCTGTCAAGTTGTCATGAAGTATCTGTCCCTGTAGCTATATTTAAACTTTCTGTTTAATAGCCTCTTGCTTTATTTCACCATTACATCTCTGCGGTACCATAAGCAGGATACCCTAATGATCAAGTTCTATAAAACACAGAGCAATTAGATTGTAAGACATATTGCTCCCATGAAAGTCCTTCCTTCTCATAACGTAGCTCCCTCTCTTACCTTTCCTTTACCATCCCCCAATCCCACATATTCACTTGCAGTATTCATTAGCTGTTATTAGACAAGACCACTGTGTCAACAGCTAGCCTGATGTTTGGCCATATTTCTGTCTTTGAAAAATTCTTTTGTGCATCTTTTGCATACGCTTGATGGCTTGAATATCAGCCTCATGAGTAAAATATCATAACTAATGTAATCAATGTGACTGGAGTTTAGAAGAGCTGCACTACTCTCCTAGGTCTACAATGGGGGTTTTTCGTTTGTTTTCCTTTTGTTGTTTTTTTTTTTTTGCGTAGTGACCTTAAACTGCTGCTGATTCTTCCCCTCCCATCCCCAGGGCAGAGATTGACCCATTCTGAGAGTTTCAAGGCCTATGGTAATCTGTCCATGGCAGGATTCTCCAAGCACTACAGGACTATACAGAGAGATTAATAATATTACTGTAGTGCACATCAAGGCAAAGCAATACATATTGTGTATTGTAATATTTATTTCACCCTGGGGTATATTTTCAAGTCCTGTATCCCTTAACATAAATCAGCTTGTTTTCCTCTTCCCCATTTTTAGACTCCAGAGTATTATTCTCTGTCTTAAGAATGGTATCCTTCCAGAAATTATTCTCTAATGAGGCAGGAGAAAAATGCTTTTGAATATACCCAGATAAAGCAGAGAGATTCTGGAACACGAAATCATATTTTAAAATCAAAATCCAAACAATAGTGTGCAGACAAAGTGACACATCATAGATAGATAGATAGATAGATAGATAGAGATAGATAGATACATACATGCATACAGATATAGGTAGATAAATAGACAGATCAGTTCATCATTGAGGTAACATTCTAAGTATATAGGCACTTCCATGCCATGATGATAACAGAGATATGAAACTGAACACCGAGGGCGGAGTCAGGAGGAACGGCGCCAGCCCTGATTGGTTAAAAACCTCCCGCAGGGAGCGCGAGCGACCAGGAGCCCTGCGAACAGAGCGGGCAAACAGAGGGGGTCGAGGCAATTTGCGCAGCAGTTTCCGTGGGCAGGCGAGCGGGATGGTGAGCACTCGCCATATGACCAGGGCCCGGTCTGGGAGCTCTGCTCTGGCCGCCCCGGCGGTGGCCACCATAAGCACCCAGACAGAGCCGATGGGAGGAGAGGCTGCAGTGCAGACTTCGGGGTGTAGAGAGTGCCTGCACTGGTCTGGTAAGGGAAAGGTACGCAGTGGGCAGGACTGCACTGGGTGCTCCCTGGTGGAGGTTCTCCTGCAGCAGGGGGCTGAGCTGCGGGAAGCTATTAACAGGCTACAAGATGTCAGGGTAGCTGAGAGAGAATAGGAATGCTTGCTCCCTGCCCAAACTGTGCAGAGTTCTCAAGCTTCCCCTGTAGCTCATGCAGGAAAGAAGGAGGTCGTTAGCTCTCGAAGCTGGGAATTGGTGACAAAAAAAAAACAACAAAAAAAAAAAAAGGAGGAAAAGGACGATTAAAAGCAAGGGACTTCCTCCTAAATCTGTTGCCCCCACGCAGAACCACTTTGCTGTCCTGCAGGGGGCTCATGAGGAAACGCACTTGCACCAGAAACAGCCTGGTGATGCGCTAGTAAAGAAGATTTCAACTGGTGCTGCCAGGAAAAAGCGGCGGGTCGTAGTGGTAGGGGATTCTACTTTGAAAGGGACAGAAGCACTCTTCTGTCGGCCTGACCCGGTCTCAAGGGAGGTGTGTTGCCTACCAGGGGCACGGATCAGGGATGTGGCAGAGAGGCTGCTTGCTCTGGTAAGCCCCACAGACTATTACCCACTTCTGGTGATACATGTGGGTGCTAGGGATATAGATAGTATTAGCCTGTGGAACTTAAAGAAGGACTACAGAGCCCTGGGAGAGGTGGTTAAGGGCTCTGGAGCTCAGGTAGTTTTTTCGTCTATTCTCCAGGATACAGGGGAAGACCTAAAAAAGCTAGGAGGATTAGCCAGATTAAAAAATGGTTAAAAGGGTGGTGTCACAGTCAGGGGTTTGGGTGTCTTGAACATGGGACCCAAGTTTGTAGGCCAGGTCTAGCAGGGGCTGGTGGAGCTGGTCCGATAAAGAAGGGGAAGAGCAGTTTTGGTAGGAGGCTTGCCAGACTGGTTAAGGAGGCTTTAAACTAGATGTGTTGGGGGAGGGGGCATCATTCCATCCCAACACTCCCAGTCAGTTGCCAGCACCTATAATAAATGCTCAGAGCAATGCAGACATATTCTGGCTCCTCCAGCCAATGAGCCGGCTTCATTTGAAGCTCGGCTCAGAAACCTGTATACAAATGCCCGTAGCATGGGGAACAAAGAAGAGGAATTAGAGATGTGTGCTCGTCTACAGGGGTATGATATTATAGGCATCACAGAAACACGGTGGGATGGTTCCTATGCCTGCAGTGTTGGAATGGAAGATTACAGACTCTTTAGAAAAGACAGGCCTGTCAGGCGCGGAGGGGGAGTTGCCCTTTATGTTAGGGATAGGCTGGAGAGTATCAAACTCTGTCTGGGGACTCGTGAGCAGATACCAGAGAGTTTGTGGGTTAGGGTTAAAGGGAAAACAGCGATGGGAGACATTACTGTGGGGATATGTTATAGACCACCTGATCAAGAGGAATCTGCGGATGAAGCACTCCATAGGCAGATAGGAAAAGCCTCATGCTCACAGGCCCTCATTCTCATGGGTGACTTCAACCACCATGACATCTCTTGGAATGACAGTACGTTCCGGCACGAGCAATCCAGGAGGTTCATCGATTGTGTGGAAGACAACTTCCTTCTGCAAGTAATAGAGGAACCGACAAGGAGAGGTGCCATGCTTGACCTTGTGCTCACCAACAGGGAAGGGCTCGTCGGAAATGTGGCACTGCAGGGCAGCCTTGGATGCAGCGACCACGAGATGGTTGAATTTGAGATCCTTAGGACAGTGAGGAGAGCATGCAGCAAGCTCACTGCCCTAGATTTCAGAAAAGCAGACTTCAGCCTCTTCAGGAACCTGCTTAGTAAGGTTCCATGGGATATAGCCGTAGAGGGCAGGGGGGCCCCAGCAAGTTTGCAGATGACACCAAGCTGTGTGGTTCAGTTGATACGCTGGAGGGAAGGAATGCCATTCAGAGGGACCTTGACAAGCTTGTGAGGTGGGCTGATGCCAACCTCATGAAGTTTAACCATTCCAAGTGCAAGGTCCTACACCTGGGTCAGAGCAATCCCAGACACAGCCTCAGGCTGGGCAGAGAAGAGATTCAGAGCAGCCCTGCGGAGAAGGACTTGGGGGTGCTGGTCAATGAGAAAATGAACATGAGCCATCTTCAGTGTGCGCTTGCAGCCCAGAAACCAACCGTATCCTGGGCTGCATCAAAAGGAGTGTGACCAGCAGGTCGAAGGGGGTGATCCTGCCCCTTTATTCTGCTCTTGTGAGACCTCACTTGGAGTATTGTGTACAGTTCTGGTGTCCTCAACATAAAAAGGACATGGATCTGTTGGATAAGTCCAGAGGAGGGCCATGAGAATGATCAAGGGACTGGAGCACCTCCCGTATGAAGGCAGCCTGAGAATGTTGGGGTTGTTCAGCCTGGAGAAGAGAAGGCTGCGTGGAGACCTCATAGCAGCCTCCCAGTATCTGAAGGGGGCATATAAGGATGCTGGGGATGGACTCTTCATTAGGAACTGTAGTGACAGGACAAGGGGTAACAGGTTAAAACTTAAACAGGGGAAGTTTAGATTGGATATAAGGAGGAGATTCTTTCCTGTTAGGGTGGTGAGGCACTGGAATAGGTTGCCCAGGGAGGTTGTGAATGCTTCATCCCTGGAAGTGTTCAAGGCTAGGTTGGATGAGGCCTTGGGTAATATGGTTTAGAGCGAGGTGTCCCTGCCCATGGCAGGGGGGTTGGAACTTGATGATCTTAAGGTCCTATCCAGCCCTAACTATTCTATGGTTCTATGATTCTAAGACAGGTATTTTGTGTACTGTTCATCCAGAATGAACTGAACTTTTCAAAGCATGTCTTTTATCCTCTCTGTTGCTCTCTGGACCTCTGGATACCAAACTTTAAAGTACATTATTTTACAGTTCTTTGTTGTATGCATTCAAAGTTGGTGGGTTTTTTTGTGCTTCTTGGTACTTCATCCATTCAAAATGTAATATTAATGAAAGTGGAAAAAGGAAGGGAAGAGAAGGAAGGGAAGGGCTGATTCAAAGTGAGATCAACAGGTATAGAGATATTTTTCTTATGGATATTGTGACCTTGTCAGTGGAAGGGACTGCAGTTATTAGTGCAGAGATTATTTGGGCACAGGGTGGGATGGACAAGGAGGATATATTTACCATGCTCATTTACTAATTAACAAGATTGTGTATGAAATGTGAGCAACACTATGTTGTCCTATTCAACCACAATTTGTCTCCTCTGTGCAGGCATTATTAGGTGTAATCCTCTGGCCTGTTTCATGCAGCAGATTAGGCAAGCTGAATGTAATGGTTCCTTCAGGCCTTAAATCTATGGAACTAGTTTCAAAGTCACAAATGGAAATGTGGCATTCAGCCCCCATTGACAGTCAAGGAGAATAGGGCATCTCTCTCTCTCCTTTGTGTCTTTGAAAATCTCCTGCTATATTCTATGAAGTTTTGTCTGTCACCAGCTAAATTTCCATTACCTTCAGCAACAAAACGCACAGACCCTGTGGGTGAATGAACTGTGTAAGCAATTTTTTCAACTTTATTTTCCAGCTCCCATGATGGATCCATTAGTTACTTCCTGATGCTTGGTTTATTTACACAGAGATCAAACACAGGCTTTATTGCAAAAAGAGAAAGGGAGTGGGAAGAGGGAGAGAGAGAATCCAGAGATAATCAAGACAAAAGCATCATGATGAAAGAGCCAAGCTCTTTAGAAACATGAGTGCTAATTTAGCCTCAGCAGGTCCTTTTGTCTTATCTGGGAAGGCATATATACATGCATTCACACACATGTGCACACTTAGGTATACACAGAAAGATACTTATTAAAGTGTTTTATACTACTGATGCAATCATTCACACAGCAAAAACTGTCAAAGTCACTATTTTCAAGATTTCTCCAGGGAATTCAGGCTGTGCGAGAG
Organism: Neopsephotus bourkii; assembly: GCF_033783945.1. NCBI lineage: Eukaryota > Metazoa > Chordata > Aves > Psittaciformes > Psittacidae > Neopsephotus > Neopsephotus bourkii. Next base: position 2,529 of record NW_026900867.1, on the reverse strand, counting down.
ATGTATGTTTTTCATTAGGGTTTACACCAACATTTGGTGTAATTAATCCTAATGTTTCAATCTTCACATAATAGGCTTATTCAGAAGAATAAAATATTGCAGAGCAGTTGAAAGAAAATCCCCACAGTAGAAGCTGGTGTTCATTATACATGAAGGAAGGATATATGGTTCTTTTATGGTCATAGGTTTTACTTTCTTTTTCTTAGTTTTATACCCACAATTTTAATACCTAAGAAAGATCTGAAGGAAACAAAGGCCTGACTGGGCTAGGGCCTGCACAGAAACAAAATCTGAGGCACTCCCCATTCAAGGAAACGGCAGTATACATAGACAAATAGTACAGTAGGTGGTAAAGGTGGTCAGGTTACTAACACTAGGCCACCATGGAGGTCCCAAAAAGAGTTTTATAAAAGAAACTAGGACATATTTTGTCTTTCAGAGATGTCTGCACTTTAGTATCCACAGCCATATTGACACAACCAATTTAAGCATATCCTCTGAGGTGATGCAGTTTTGCAGCTGAGATGGTGAGGAGACCAGTGTGAACCATAAACCCCATCTGGGATGCAGGACATATTCTTAAGCGACTAATGTGAGCTGTAGGTTGCTGTGCTGGATTGAAGATAACCCAGTTATACCTTTTTAGAAATAATTTATCCTCAAAGTGAAAGGTTATTCTAGTCTAACAGCCTTAGAGTAAACTTTCTTTCAGCAGCACAACCCTGCTCAAAAGCTAAAGGATACAAAACCCTGAAAGTTTAGAATCTGACACCAAGTTTGGAATGGCTGATATCTCCAAACGTTGACAGCGATGGAATGCAAAAATCAGTCACCTGATTAAAATTCTGCTATCTGTAAGTCAATGAAGGTATGGCTTCAAGGACAGTCACAAAAGCTTTCACTTCATTTCTGCAAACATTCCGACTGACTAGACGCCCCTGATGTCTTTTCTTCAGGTTTTCATTCAAAGGAAAACCAATGAGGTTTCTTGGTTGTCTACACACATTTTCCAATCTGAATAAGGATGTGTGTGAATGCTGCTCCTTATATGGGGCACTGTGTATTTCTAAGTACAGATGTGGAAAGGGAAAAAAAATATGGATAAAAGGAAAAAAAAAAAGGATGGCATTTTATGTTTGTTTGTTTGTTTCTTTTTAAACCTCACTGTCAACAACCAGATTTACAGAGCTTAATTCAGCATGCATTTGAACATAGAAATCCATAGAAATCTATTTACTTAAGAAAAGTTTTCTCCATTGAACTTATCTTTGTTAAATAACTATAAAAAGCAAAATATAAGAATAAAAATGTTTTGTTGAAATTGTGGATCGTTTTGTTGAATCAAAACCTTTTCTTCCAGCTTAAAGAAAAAAGAAAGGGGGGGGGGGGGGGCGAAGGAAGAGGGAAATGAAACAGAGCCCATGTTTGTTTCTTGGATTTGAGTTAATTACGGTCATTATCATCATCTTTACAAACAGCTTTTCGTTCCTGTTTTCTGGGTTTTTTGGTTGGTTTTTGGGTGGATTTTTTTTCTTCTTGTTGGGTTTTTTTTTATGTGTTTGTGTTTGTTTTCTTTTTCTTTACTTTCTATTCTCTGATATGAAAGAGAGTGTAGTAATGATTCAACCAATCCCCAAAGGTCTTTACAGATAATTTCCAGTTGCATTACTGATTTATTTTTGCCTTGACCAGATGGCTCCAAGTTCATGTGACTGTAAGGGAGTGCTTTTGATTACCCTATTTATCTCTCCCAGTGCTCAATTTAAGGGTCAAACCTTGTGTAACACATTTGCCAGATAAACTATTCAGTGCTTCTGCCTTTTGGACACCATACTTCTGACATATGCTCTGTGCCTCATTAAACACAAAAGTTATTAGATTTAATAAATGTTTTTACAAAACTCTGTTTGTAACAAAAGATCTAAGTTTCAAATTTATATATTTTATTCACATGTGGCTAGTGGATTGGTTTGACTTTATCACCTGGAAGAACAGGTGAAATTGAAAGGAAACATCCTGAATATGACAGAGGAGGGGAAAACAGAGAGGCAGAAGCTGCAATGGGTTTTTTGTTCCTTTTTTTTTTTTCCCTTGATATAGGTTATAAATGAAAAGACGAGCAGAATGTTTTTAATGAAACCAATAAAAATGCAAAGGAAGATTTAATGTTTAAAGTAACGATAAATCAAAAGTGACAACTGAAATGCAATACTGCACCATGAGATTGAGGAAATAAATTCACCCATAGGGCAGATGTGCCGCTGTAAAAAAAAAAAAAAAAAAAAAAAAAAAGGGAAAAAAAGGAGAGTAAAAAAAAAGACAAAAAAAAATTTCACCATTACTGAGCAAAAATAAGTCTTATAAAATCAAAATAAATTGTAAATGCAGCATTGCAAGTCAAATAGAGCTGCTTCACACACATCTATGTGGAAACATATACAGATGTATATTCACATGTAAGTGTACACACACATGTATGTAGGAATAAAATATCCAAAGGAGCTTAAATTGAAATAATTGTTATTTTGT
>NW_026900866.1:2380000-2395000 GCF_033783945.1 Neopsephotus bourkii | reverse complement strand
ACATTCTTGTCTCTAAATTGGAGAGACATCAATTTGATGAATGGACCACTCGTGGATAAAGAACTGGCTGGATGGCCGCACACAAAGAGTTGTGGTCAGTGGCTCAATGTCCGGCTGGAGACCAGTTATAAGTGGTGTCCCTCAGGGATCAGTGTTGGGACCGGTCTTGTTTAACATCTTTGTCGCTGACATGGACAGTGGGATTGAGTGCGCCCTCAGCAAGTTTGCCGATGACACCAAGCTGTGTGGTTCGGTTGATACACTGGAGGGAAGGAATGCCATCCAGAGGGACCTTGACACGCTTGTGAGGTGGGCTGATGCCAACCTCATGAAGTTTAACCATGCCAAGTGCAAGGTCCTACACCTGGGTCGGAGCAATCCCAGGCACAGCTACAGGCTGGGCAGAGAAGAGATTCAGAGCAGCCCTGCGAAGGAGGACTTGGGGGTGCTGGTCGATGAGAAAATGAACATGAGCCAGCAATGTGCACTTGCAGCCCAGAAAGCCAACCGTATCCTGGGCTGCATCAAAAGGAGCGTGACCAGCAGGTCGAAGGAGGTGATCCTGCCCCTCTACTCTGCTCTCGTGAGATCTCACCTGGAGTACTGTGTGCAGTTCTGGTGTCCTCAACATAAAAAGGACATGGATCTGTTGGAACAAGTCCAGAGGAGGACCACGAGAATGATCAGGGGACTGGAGCACCTCCCAAATGAAGATTGGCTGAGAAAGTTGGGGCTGTTCAGCCTGGAGAAGAGAAGGCTGCGTGGAGACCTCATAGCAGCCTTCCAGTATCTGAAGGGGACTATAGGGATGCTGGGGAGGGACTCTTCATTAGGGACTGTAGTGGTAGGACAAGGGGTAATGGGTTAAAACTTAAACAGGGGAAGTTTAGATTGGATATAAGGAGGAAATTATTTCCTGCTAGGGTGGTGAGGCACTGGAATAGGTTGTCCAGGGAGGTTGTGAATGCTTCATCCCTGGCAGTGTTCAAGGCTAGGTTGGATGAGGCCTTGGGTAATATGGTTTAGGGCGAGGTGTCCCTGCCCATGGCAGGGGGGTTGGAACTTGATGATCTTAAGGTGCTTTCCAACCCTAACTATTCTATGATTCTATGATTCTATGATTCTAAAACCAAAGTACCTTCTGAGGTTTTTAAAATAAGTAAAATCTACGGATATCGTCTATCAACAAAATAGACAACAAATTCACTCCAAAGGGACTAATTGCATTGGTCAGTCAGCTGCATATTGTCAATCAGCCTTCACTAAAATGACTTTTCCTTTTTTTTCTTAAACAACGTGTGTTAGTAACTTTGAACAATTCTCCTTTTTCTCCTTGTCTTCCTTGCCCTCCTCCCTCCCCACTCCAAAATGCCTTAAATTTATTAGAGTCTGAAACATTTTTGCTCTGAAAAATTCACAAATTTCTCAAATTTCTTCAGTGAGACTGAAGAAGAAAAGTAATGAAACAATATTGTAACAAAATCTTTAGACCATAAGAAGATGAAAATAGGAGCATAATTTCACCAGATGAAATGTATTCTTACATAAAATAAATGCAAATCCATACCTGCCCCTGGATAAGCCCACTAATGTTTTTGGGTTGTATTCCAGATTTATAAAATGCTTTGCTCTTCCTTTTCCCTATCTGGGGAAAAGAAATAGTCCAGAGTGAACAGGATGTGTTGGTATGCCATAATATCACTTCAAGCAGATATACCACAGTTTCCCATGGAGGACATTTGTAATGCAGTAGAGGTATTCAAAATTCTATACCAGGACCTGTGAATTCCCATTTCAACCACAGCTCATACTGACATGGAATATGGACTGATTATGAGAAACTAAGTGTACACAAAGTTCTCTGTAGGGGTGAATAACCTGAATAGCAAGAGAATGCTACATTTATCATTGTCTTTCATTCCTAGTAATTTGTGTTAGGATAATACAATTTATTTTAGGAGTTTTACATGTTTTAAGTGAAATTTCAAAGTTTGTAAAAGCAGATTAATAACATTTGCAGACTTATTGATAAACCAAATATAATTTAACCTATTAATCAGGAGTCAAATTCTGAAGCAACTTTCCAATACTGGTACCTATCTGTTCTTACTTTATGCTGTATTACCATCACATCCTAGCACGTCATGGTTCTTGCTTATTTGAATGTCATTAGTGTAAATGGGCCTTAGATTTCTGGCCTTGTAATCAGAGTAAAACTTGATGCCTCATGACTGAAAGAAATACAAGTTCTCCCAGTGATGTTAGGGCACACAGTTTCATATAAATAGATGATTATTGCTTCCTCCATGTTTTGCTAAAGTCATTTTGGTAGAGGAGAGATTATTCTTGTAAATGACAACTGCCACAACATGAAGTATCTCCTGGCAGACTAAAGTCGGAATGGGAGGAGTTCTATGCTGTTTGTGAGAAAAAGATGGAGGGTTAAGATGGGTCCAAGTGGCAAAACCTGAGCACCAGAGCTGAGGAGCAGGGTGCAACTATAGGAGAGAAGAAAAAGGAAGAATACTCAGCTCTGGTGTGAAATGGCTGTGTTTGCAAGCCCGGGAGGGCACAATGGCAGACATGAATCATACAGGAACCTGGTTCATCTGTGGGGGTTATTAGAAGTCCTGGTTCATACATGGGAAACAGGAGCATTAAGAGCAGAGAGAAAATGCTTGACATTCAAAGGCAAAATGGAGGAAATAATTTAGTTTTAGGATTGAGTAGAGAGGGGCTAGGAGCCACGAGTCAAAGATAAACCCTGAAAATTGTGATGAGGTTTGAGATTAGTTGTTGATTCGGATTTGCAAAAGAAAGACCCTGCTGAACATGAAAGACAGCTATGGTTGAGGATATAGATATCATGCTGAGTATATTCTTAGAGCATAATAATTTGTTGTGAGGAAAAACAATGTTTCTGTGCAGGAAAATACCTAGCAAGATAAAGTTATAGGAAATTATATTAAAATGTAAATGAACAGATGACAAGTGAGTTCAGGAGTCCAGTAAGGAAACAGAAATAATACAGGGTTTACATCCAGGACTCTGACAGTATTTACTGACTGAAGACAGAAATTGGGAGTTTTGAGGAATGTATTTTGACCAACTTTTGCCACAGAATTGTCTCAGAAGTGAAGAACAACCCTAAAGAAACAAAAATGCAGAGGTTCTGACTTACGAAGTTATTAGTTACTACCAGCCTTCTTTTTTGAGGTTCCCATCCTCATGGTTTTCTGTGCATGTTTTGCCTACATGATATTCAAATATTGTTGTGTGTCATCACAGAGAGAGAGCCATAAGCCCCTCATTTCGGTGCCCAGCAACAAGACCTTCCCTGGCTAAATAATGTAATACCAGCTTGGGGTTATTGGAGTGTGTAGGTATAGCCAGGTGGCTTATCAGAGACCTTGAACTTGGTACATGGTTAGAAAGACTGCTTTATGCTTTTATCACAGATGTTTCTTTGCTTGGAGTGTTCTTCCTGACTTGGCCTAAATCCTTATTTAATTATTATCAGCAAATTATTGTACATACTGATTAAAGTCAAGCATTCTACTAATGGAAATCTGACTACAATCTATCTTTCCAAATACTTACAGAAAAAAAAAAAAGATTTTTAAATATAGGAAATATATACTTGAATTTGAAATTTATTATTGGAATTTTATCATACAGGATGTCTTCGCTTTTTCAGTGCAGGGAACTGAGCAAACAGGGAAGTGGCAGAGAAGCAGGGAAGAGAAGTAAGGTAGAAAAAATGTCCACCTATTCATAGTGAACTTAAGCAGTGTTTTGAAAAGCCTGCAAAGGGATTAGAGGTCTTTTCAAGCGACCCGGAGACACTTGTTATGCTTAAGTTATGTTAATGCTGCTTAAGTTATCTATATACAAAAATGGACTACCATAACACTGTCCTTATTGCAAAAGATATTCCTTTCATCATTCCTATGTCCTAGGATGCTGGAAAGATTTTTGTTTGTTTGTTTTGGTTTTTCTTCCTTCTCTTTTTCTTCTCTCATTTTTGCTTCATCTTGAATTTTTACCTATCTCTATGCACACACTTGATGAAAAATTATCTGTGAATCTATATGAAATAAAAATATAAAATACATGAGCTGTGTATGAAAATGCAAATATATGTATGTATGTAGCAATCAGCATACCCTAAAATGTTCCAAAATGATATATCATGTTACATGTATGTATATATTCATATTTGAACATCCAGGTGGAAATTTCCCAATTAATCTTTTCTAATAAAACTACATTCTGCAAGATAATAGAATTTTGCATTTTACAAAACCATCTCTACCTGAAACAGAGAAATGGGGACCAGGGTGCAAGTTAATACATTGATGGGTCAGAAAAGACATACTCATCATCTCCACTAGATGAAAAATATAGCTGGCATTCATAATAGTAGGGGAATACTGTAAGCTAGCTACCCTTTTCTCATTTTTCTAATTCATCTCTGCAATTCAAAGATGCAGGATATGTAAGAAAAAACAGCTGACTGATATTGAAGGATGAGTTTAATCACTTTTGAAGAATGATAAAATTAGAAGTTGATGTGGACAGAATTTACGAGGACTTTGCAATATGAAGATATTTGAGACCTGAACTGATCAGCAGACAAGGTCAGAAAAGTTAATCTAAGCCCATTTGTGACTATCAGCCAATTTGGCAGGTATCCTACTTCTGAAACATTAATTTCTGGCAATTCTTAGAAGATATCTTCAAGAAAGAGTATGTTATTAGCCTGTTCCAGTGTGTAAACTTTCATGATAGAAATGTTTCGGAATTCCCTAATTCCAGACATTCCCAGTGTTATCACGTCTCTTTTTTCCTGGATGTGCTTCAGAAAAGCCTCTCTGTAGACTTGTTTCCCTGCTCATGGCCATATTACACTAAACAGAGGAAATAGGTAGCGGTAAAGATGTCTCAGCACATGTATAGATGCGTTTCATATGGACTTTTGCTCACAGGCAGAAATCATGTTTGCTACCCATTCAACTGTGCTTTGTTATATTGCTAATACTGTAAGTCACAGAGGATCTCTCCCTGTGCTTTTCCTCGTTAGTTTTTCAGGAGGTAAAATCTAGGCAGCTGGTTCCTGTCCTGCAATCACACTGTTGGCTGTGGTTTTCCTCTTGTGTATCTATATGCTGTGCCAGCCAAAATTTACCTACTACTGCTTTCACACAGACCTCATAATCACTTCAACAACGTATGCCAAATTTTCTTGCATACCTTATTCATGAAGCAGTTTCTCTCCCCTTTCACCCAGTTCATACCTACCACTAATTCCTACCACTGTATTTCAGAAACCAGCTTGGTTAGTCCTGCGGGTCTAACATGCAAAGTTCACTCGCAAGCATCAGATGAATGTTTTGAAGTTACTGAAAAGAGGCAAGAACATAAATGTAATTCTGATTGCATTTGTAAAATGAGTTTAATGCTGATCATCAGTAATTCAAGCAACAGAAGGAAAGATCAACTCCTTAATAAACTCTCTAATTCAATTTAATGATTGCTTTTTACCATATCTAAATTTAGGATTGCACCAGCTATGACTGAGTGTTGATATTAAATAAAGATTATTTTTTTTCATACTCTTACAGAAAATGCATTCTTCATGTCTTACAATAATATTAGCTGCTAAATCATTTGCAGCTAATCTGCAATGACTCTGCGCTATTTCACAGAGTTCCTTTTTGAAAGCAGTGTGTTTGACCTATGATTTCATTTGTCTGAATCACAGACTTTCAAAACCGAGTTCACAAAAAATAATAATATAATTATTGTGTCTCTTATTTACAATAAATTTTCAGTCATTTTTTTCTGCATTTGATACCTATAGTTATATAAGCAACTTGGGGTTTTTTACACTGATCATCTTAATGCTCATAACCCGTAATCAGAAATAATTACTGAAAACTGAAGATGGTCTCAAATTAGAACCTCTGGATCCAACTTAAAATGTTTCTCCAAAATATTAAGAAGACATTCAGCTTTGAGGGTTTATTAAGAAAGCCATAAGATTCAGAACACCCAGTAGTGAAGTCATGTTGCCAGCCTGTGGATGGTGTCCAGCCCCTGAAGAACTGTAATTTGATTGATGTTGAAGGCAGCTAGGTAATAGATGCTTCTGCAGAGCAGACACCCATGCTCTGTCAGAAGGAAAGGCCTCTTGAGGTGTCCATGGGACTGCAAGAAAGGCCAAGCAGCAGAGTCAAATCCATTAATGGGACTGTCCAACATCCACAGACCTAAGTGCCAGTAGGTACCTGGAAATCCCATAGGAAGTGCAGGGATGAGTGTGTGCCCACAAAATCTGTAGTAAATGAGCAGTTGTAGTTGTGCAGGCTGCTCACCTATTCAAAATTATGTGCATGCTTGAGAGCAGTGTGGGGTAGGAAAAGGACCTCCTGATTTGGAGGACAGAATGCCTTCTGCCTTACGTGTCCGGCAGAAAGAAAATCTCTCTGCTCAACTTGCGTCTCATTTCAGCAACAAAACCTGTGCCACTGTGATACTGATGGGAACATAATTGCTTACATCACAGAGGATATATGAGGCATGCTGTACTGAGGCTGTGATGAGGTTAGAGGTTACCTATAAAAGCTCCATGTAAAAATGTTTAGTTAGTATAAAAGCCATTGATGAAAAATCTAAGGAAGGACTATGTGTCACAACGGTTAATCCTCCTCTCTAGTATCTGACCTCTGTAAAGCTGTAAGTAAAATAACATAAATGAACTCTGCATAATTCCTTGTGGTTATCTGTCATGAAACCACCTCATCATTCAGGACTCGTGTCAGTCCATTTGGGGGAGGCTCTGCTGCAAGAGCAGAGGGCTGTGGTGGACCAGGACCAAGGCATAACCCATTAGAGATGTGTGACAGGGGACACTCACAACGTACTTGCCTACACTTTGTCTCATTTCCCTGCTGATGTTGTAGGCTCTGGATTTTGGGTGTCTGAGGACACAGTCATTTGCCATGTTCCAACTCTGAGGAAGAATTTTTCAATTTTTGACAAGGCCCTTAGAATCACATTGCAGAGGAAAGGGTGTATTCTAATTATCAATATCAATAGTAATAAAAGTTTATTAAAGGTCATTAAAATGAAAGGGGATGGCTATAGATCCCATCACTCTGAATTTACTCCCTCCTCTTGTGTTAATTAGAAAACTCAGATAATGGTTCTATGGGGGAGTGCAGGGGAAATTTAATTACGAAAGTTTAATGGGCCACTATCTACTTCCTGCCAGATTAAAAACTGATGATTTATACTATTTTAGATACTACCGGGGGCTTGCTAGCAAAATATGTTGCAGAACAAAGAGTAATGCAAGACTTCACCCAGAATATTTTACTCATTTTTAAAACAAAGATATAATAAGGCAAACCTGAAAACCAAACAGCCATGACAAACCTGATACAGCAAAACCTGAAAGGAATTATGAACAGTGTTTGCTAGTTTCGTCATTTTATTATTTATTAGAAACAAATGAAGAACACATTTGCATAAGCAGAAATGCCAGTCCCCTCAAAATGAAAACAACAGAAATAATGCCAATTCAAATTAGCTGTAAGGTCATCTCTCAGTTACTAAGGAAAGCTGGAAAAGTCAGACTGCTCATTTTCAGAAGTTCTTGTATGACAGTTTGTGTTCACAAACATACAGCCAGGCTCTTCAGTCCATGGTCTTTGCCCCAACAAATTTCATGGCAGCTTTCAATAAACAGATTTTAGTGAATTGTTGTGTAATATTTTTTGTCCTAAAAAGACTGAAAATTCAAAATAATTATGGCATGAATGTGAAACAGATAAAATCAGTCAGCTGTAAGCCTTCATTTTCAGATGCCCTCGACACACAGCTTATGGGGAGTTATGACTAGTCAGAAACTCAAAATTAATTGCTTTTTGGAGAAGGTTGAAGTCTGGCACATGAAATTAGTGACTGTTTTTGAAACATTAGACTTCATCACCTCATTAGGAGTTATAATTAAGCAAAGTCTGCAAAACAGGAATCTTTCAAGTCCTTTATTCAACCTGCTGCTTCCGTTTAATGCAGACGTTTATGATTAAATTTCTGTTTCCATTTAATGCAGTGGTTTATTATTAAATTTAACTCCTCTCCTTAACAAGCTCTATTTTTAGTGAAAACATTATATCATATTTAAGTGCAATTGACATAAATTTCCAGCTGCATTTTTTTCAGAACTAAATGCTTAACTTTAAAGGATTTTTTACCCAAAAAGTGGAAAAATCAATAAATAGAATAAAAAACAATCATCTGGTGTACTCTTTTTCCTGTTCTAGATATGTTTTGGTGTCCAAAAGTTGAGAACTCAGCATTATAAAACAAGGGCCAGTTGTCAGTTTGAATTTAGGTAGGTGTAAACAGTTTTATACTGCAGCTTTGTGGCCTGGAGCTGTCTGTCTTGCAGTCAAGAGGCCCACTGTGTCAGCTGCATGTCCTTGAACATTTCAGGCAGAATGTAGCTCTGGGAATTGCTATCCTCCTGGACTTCAGGTGTGTAAACAAAGTCTCCTCCCTTTACTAATTTATTACCAGGTAATGAAACAACATAAAGGAGAAAAAAAACCCAACAAATGGTGTTTGAACAGTACTGTTCTTCATACTCCTCAAAGACCTTAGGCCACCTAAGGTTAGTAAATACTGATTTTCCTTGATCTTTTCCATAGAAACAAGGTTTCCCTACCCATTCTGCAGTTCAGATCCTTCATTGTATCGATCCATATAGCACAGTGGCCTTCATTTCATTGCATTGTTTATGCAATAGGTATCAGTTAAAGCTAAATGCATTTGCATCAACACAGAATCCAGCTTTTACTGAGCAAAACAGCATTCTGTATTTTGAATGTACATCCTAATTTGTAAACAGTGTAAAAAAAAACTATGTCAGGTCACTATGGATGTCTAGACTTTACTTATCTAGACTTCAGACATGTAATGCTGAATAGATAGCAAGATCAAGTGGACGTCTTCAGAAATATAATTGAGAAGAGCAAGCATACTAAGATTTATGTGCCTTGCCTTTTATTTGCAGGGAGTGATTCACAGCTAAGTTCTGTAAAGTATTAGTCAGTTCACATCAATATAACCACCAAACCTCAGGACAAAAACCCCTTACTTTTTGAGAAGTTACCTTATTAAGACAGCTGTTACAGCTGCAGGACTTCATTCCATTGGTAATTAATATAAAGGGAGAGAAACAGAGAAAGAAAAATATTTATGCCAAGTATGTTTTGTTTTGTTTGGGTTTTTTTAATTAAGATCCTTTATTTGATTAAGATAGCACATTAATTAGTCTCAATGCACTAATAAGTTGTATTTTTCTAAGCATTTAATAAGGACTGTTCATTCTCCAAGGGGATTGCAACCTGAAATCTTGCTGAAAGACTGGTGCTACAACAGAGGACAGAGAAAAGAGGTGAATTAACTGGGAAAAATGCCAGTTACTCTCTTGATCACATGAGTGACCATATGCTAAATGACACAGGAAAATGAATGGATGCACAGTGTGTTGATTTAGTTGCTTTCTTTTCCCTTTTCTTTCTTTGATTGTACATGATGTAATTGTTTCACATGGCAGAGAGTCTACTCTTTCCTTACCATGTCTGCTATTGTGAGAAGAATTTGAACGTGATCCAGCCATTTAGTGGCACTTATTTTATTAAAATGAGGGATTGAAAGCCCTGCTAAAGTGGTACAGAGCTATAAATTTAAGTCTTCAGCATTCTGAAACATTTTGGGACAGAGCCTCACCTACAGTAACTGATGAAACTACTTTAACATCAGTAAAGCTCTTCAAACAGATGTATGCTAGCGAGGGATCTCACCCCTTTAATGCTGATGAATTTATCTATTGGCATAAATTTGGGGTTGGCTGAAACAAAAAGCCAGTGATCTTTTCTTGTCAATTCCTGAAAAGCCAGATACTTATTTGAGCATAAATGTGGATCTGGCAACCTTTATGCTCTGAGCTGTGTTGGATCTTGGGATACGGATTTGATCCTGCAAGATGGTGAAGAGAATTCATGTACTGCCCAGCATGTAGGGCTCCTCTTGCCAAGTCCACACATGAGTATGTTACACGCACTTCCAGCTGAGAATTCAAGTGGAGAGCTCCAAGCAGAGAGCTTGGCAATCAAATGCTAAAGCATTAAGATGCAAACTTGTTTTAGCAGAAGAAATCCAGACATCTGGATCTAGTACCAAAGACAGAGAAACACCAAACTGTGGCTAGATGCCAATTTTATTGATATACTCATAAAGTTAACTCAGTATTTTCAGGCGAGGTCTCTCTAGTCCTCTGTGCTTTGTCTTTAGAATGCTTCTGTGTTGTTTTTTTTTTACATAGATAACTGATGCTGAACAGCTACCAAAATAGGATTCATTCATTTTTTTTCTCAGCTGGTTTTATGACAGGGGGCAAAAGAAGGGATGAATGCACAGATAAATACAAATATAAGGAATAAATATGAATCTGCTCTGAATTCCTGGAGAGAAAGCAGTTAAGAAGACGACTCTTGCATAATTCCAGGTTATTTAAACTGAAAACTCTGTATGGGAGAGTTTAAGCTCAACCACCAGAGGACTGCCAGCAGGGACTGCAGAATTAATCATGAAAGCCAGGGCTTCTTACAAGTCAAACATTGGGAATTTTTTTACCGCATATTGATTTTGAACAAACAAGTTACCTAGACAATTAAACAAGTTAAACAAAAATTATATTGTTTCAGGCAATTATCCATGTGTGCTGACCTCATTTGGAGAAATAAAGCATTTCACATTTTATTACCCATAGTGTCAATGAAAAAGTATTCAGGTGATATCTCATTAATGCTTTCATTTTCCCAAACATTGTACAAAGTCACTGCAATACAATGCAAAGTCAATCTATCCATTTGATCTTATATAACCTTCAGGGAACATTAATAAAATTCTGACTCAAAATATGCCTCTGTCAGTCTCTTTTTAGGTATACGGATTTTTAAATGTCCTTTACATCCTACTGAATGGGACTTAAGTTTAAATTTAAGCAGAAATGTCAATACTTTTCTGGACAGAGATGCTTGCTGGAATGAAGGCCTCTGCGTAAGAATAAACATAGTGGTTGATAAGAGTGTAAACAGAGAGTTTTGATTTGGGTTTACACAACCTGTGATATTATGAGGTTAGAAAATCAAATTGCTAGAGCAGCTTGGTGTGTTCTTGTACCCCCACCTGTGTTCTACTGCTAGCATAATTTCCATCTTTTAAGACACTTCACATGTATTTAAAAGTATTTCTAGAGATTTTCAAACATTTAATTCAAGAACTGAGTTTTGTCAGTGAAGGAAAGAGAAAAAGAGCTTTTACAAACCACTAGCAATCCTCGGCAAAGTCATTTTTGGCTCCCAAAGGAGGATTGGAAAAATCTATCAGCTATTGTAGAAAACACATTATAGTGAAAGGAGCTTAGTACGAAACACATGCAATCAACGATGGGATACTTGAACTTTACTTGTACAGTTATCTCCTTAGGGGAGGTATTCTGTAGGTGTTGAACTGCTTTTTCCAAGATCAAGGAGCCACAGAAATAAATGAAAGTGATATTTCTTTCTTTTTTTAAGCCTTGATGGTGCATGGAGGAGTGTGGCAGACTGTTCTGTGCTTTAGAGTTATGAAGGCAGTTGCAATAGGTCAGTCACTGGCAGTACTGGTGCTATCAAATCCTAGGCAGGTAAAAGTCAATGTGGGAACTACGAACTTCTGAAGCATAATGTTCCCTCTTTTACAGGTACCCCATTTTGTTTTGGTGTGTTCCTTTGGCTCATTTGTGCAATGGAGAAAGTATCACTGATAATAGCTGATATTAAGAAAGTTTATTTTGCAGCTCCCACTTCACAGGGCCCACACCTCAATCCCACTAGCAATGCCTCTGTCCCACTCTGGCTGCTTCTGTGATCTGTCAAATGATAACAACAGGAAACCCAGGCTGCTTCAGCTGAGCACCTTGCCAATAGACTACTGAATTATGCTGTACTTTTATTGCTTTTTAATCTATTCTGGTGGATCTTGTAGTTTTTGCTGTACAGGGTTTCCACTTCCAGAAAAGTGGAGAGGTATCCGCAGCAGTTTGGTTGACTTCCCTGGGAGCTGAAGTTGCTGCTTTTAATCCATTTGTATATGTTTTTTGGATTGGTGACATGATGTTGCCCCAAATCCATTAAAATAAATAAACAGCCTGCCATGATCTTGTAATTAGACTTTTTTTAGTGCTGGACAGGGGGAAGGTCAGACTTGCAGACTCCATGGTCTTCAAAATACCAACTATTTTTGGATAACTCATTAAAATTATGATCTCACAAAGTGGTCCAAGAGAAATATGTTCTATTCTGAACACTGTGTATTTTCTGTCTGATCTGGATGAACTTCTTGAGGAGGTTAGAGGAACAAGCAGTTAGTGTCTTGGTTCAGAAGATGTCTCAGGGAAAGCTGCTCATCCAGAGTGCAAAATGGGGATGCTGAACCCAGAATAAATGTACATGACACCTCAATGCTCTTAACTTGCTAGAACCTAGAAAAGATAGAGTTGCAAAGTCTGTGGATACGTTTTTCAATTAAATTTTGTTGTAATAATCTACTTTTATCTTTCATTTACACTTTCATCCTAGCCCCTTTGAGCTTTTTAGTTTGAGACAGATCAAGGTTTCAACATAGACCATGAAAGCAGCTATGCAAGGTAGCAGACTGATGGGACAAGAAATCGTGGCTACGTGAGATACTAAAGACTCATTGCATAAGCCCACCTTCCCTGGCACTGGCAGAGTAGCTCCCAAGGTGCAAACACTGGCTCTTTTGAGTGTGTACAGTAATAAATAAGGATAAGAAGCTGCATAGTTTCAGTGCTGGATGACATCAGCAAGGAGATGGAAGTGCCTGGGAAGACCCACATCTCTATCTCGGTAATTCTGTTGGTGACAGAGCCTGAGAAGCAAGGGTTTGCTTACCCATAAAGGGGAAAAGTGAGGATTTAGAGAGAAAGTTTTATAACTGGTGCTGAGGACATGAATCAGATGTTAGATGGTGATTTTGTTTCAATATTGAGGGACTCTGTAATCCGTGTGTGTAATGGTTATACAGCTACCTTCTTAATATCCTCTTTCAGATGTATTAGAAAATCTGTTTAAGATTGTGTTAGGATTATTTTAGTATTAATAGGATGATTTAGCATGTTTTGTGATCTAATATGCTTCACAGTACTGTGTCTAACTTGTTGATTTGATCCAGTCTGACAGCTGAATTGCTCTTTTCATAGGTTAGTAATGATGACTTTGGTGACATACAGTTTTCAGTGTTATTTTTGTATAAGTAGCTTAATAAAAGGAACAAAATCAGAGCCAGGCATATTTTTTCAATAAGTAAAATGGGTCTTGGACCTCTGATGACCTGGGTGTAGGTCAGCCAGCCAGCCTAAATGCTTCCCCCGCAATAACCCCTTTTTTGCCTCACAGGAAAAGTATGTGAACTGGAAATTTACTTGAGACCACCACAATAAATATGTTTGTTCAGGGAAAATTAAGAGAGGTGAAGCAAGAAGCTTGACATGACTTCAGTTTTGAGGAAAAACCTGTTTGTGTCTAATACATTGCAGAAATTGCTCAAGAACATTTTGTCCTTGTGGAAGGATTGCCTTGTAATGCTGCTTAATGTCCTTAGGTTGAGACCTTGGGTTACTGGCTGTGTATGTGCTGATCCTGCCAGTTAAAACTGATTTTTTGAAATGTAGTTTTTATCTATGTGAGTTCATGACACTTGTTCCTTGAAGCCAGATCTTCTCCTTCCCCTGCATTTTCTTTTCTTTCTCCTTTTGGCCTGATTTGCTTCCAGTGTGTGCTGAATGTGCTTCCCAATGGCAGTGAAACCTCCAGATGGCACATTACCAACTTCCCATAAATTAGAACAGGGGAGATGCGCAAGGCATTGGAATTCTTTGAGGTTTAGGTTTACAGGGATTACAATAAATTCAGTCAGATGGGGAGGATCATTATGTACCGGTGGAATGCAGATAAGATTGTGCTGCTTTTATTTTTCATTTAAAACTGCCATGAGAGATCTCTTGAAGGCTGCAGGAAGTGTGCTGCTCTTGGAGGTATCTGTGATTTCACATATGCAGATCCTGTAGGAAAGGGAATCCGGAGTCAAATCAGAAAAGAGAAAATATACTCATAATTTGAGCCCAGTTCTGCAATACTTTCATGTGTCACACAAGGCATGCAAGCCCTAACTGTTCACACTCTGCCAAATGATGGCCTTAAAGTCAGACTAAGGAAAACCACAACTCTGGTTAAACATGGTAAAAGCTTTCCTTAAACAAGAGCCATTCGGCTCAGGCAGAACAGCATATTAGTGCAGAATCTTTTCCATTGTCAGGCTCAGAATCAGCCTGACTGATTATGAATTTTCTCCAGTTATTAAGACACAATTAAAGAAAAACAATGCCATGAAAAATGTAAGATGAAATAAAGCAGTTCTTAGTTATGAATTAAAACAGAAGAATAAAAAAAGGATTCATTGTATTTCTTCTTCAGCTGCCACTTCATTTCACCAGGGGTCAGAACATCATTCCTCATAATCACATGGTTAGGCCCCCAAATGTATTCCTGTTAAGTGGAATTCTTCACTAATACTGTCCTGTTTAATTAAGAAGCAGTCTTTCCCATTTACTGTCATCAGTGACCTATCATTCAGTGTCACTATTCTTCACTGTCATTAAGTAGAGTATGCATATACTGTAACAGGTAAGATGATTTTTGAGACAACTATTGATCCTTTCCTAGTGGTCTATTGCTAGTTAATGAGCATTAGTTTCTTTAATGATGTTTAATGTTGGTGAGTTATTTTTAAGTGATACATGGCCTGACCCTGGAATGTACTGAATGCCCTTAACTCCTATTGACTTCAGTGAGAGTTGAGGGC
>NW_026900866.1:2362500-2377500 GCF_033783945.1 Neopsephotus bourkii | reverse complement strand
TGACTTAAACACTGCAATCTTCTCTGAAGCCCCTTCAGACTGATCGGATTTGTTTTTTTAATACAGAGGTTTATAAAAAGAGTAAGTCAAAAACCAAAGAGGGAGAAGGTGCTATGTATGCTAATGAAGGGTGTTTGCTAAACAAGGGATTGATACGAGTTTTAGTGCTTTAAAATAAAACCTGATTGAAAACAGTTAAAATCTCAGGAAGCTGCTTAAAATGAGAAGGAAGCTTTCTCAAGTCAGTGGCATGCTTTTGCTTTGAAAAGACCACATTAGGCTATTTCCCTTTTTCACAGTATTTAAGTGAAGCAAAAGCATCATTACACAGAGTTGCCATTTTTTCTCTGAGAACCTGTGTGAGACACTGAACCTGGGTGAGCTGCTGCTGATCAATTTATCAAGCTGCTTTAAGTACGACTCAGGGCTCCTTCACTCCATCAGACCTCACAGATGTTATCTTTTCCCATTCGTTTCTCTTCTGCAAATGTACATATTAAGAAATTAGTGGGAAAAAAAACAGCTTTACATTCCTGTTCGATGCCAGAGACCTTCAACTAATTTACATACAAATACATGTAATACATATTCTAAAAAAAATAAACACAGTGCTACATGTTGTTTAGTTTTTTTTTTTATTCTTTGTCAGATGAACAGCTATGGCTTGTTACTTCAGTTTGCCACCAATTAAAATGCACATTGGATCAGCTCTGGACTGTCACCTACCATTATTGGGAAAAGTTGGCTCTAGGCCATGTTTTAGATGAGCAGGATTTTTTTCACTTGGCCATAGTGCTTTTCATCTCTGCTCTGTAAACTCTGCCTGGTAATTTAGATGCTGGGCAGTGTTTGCAGCTGCTTTCTGGAGAGTTGCCTCACTTAAAGCTCTCAGGAATACCTAGTCATTTTTCTTACATGCTTTTTAATTGTGGCAAGGGGGAGAGTCTTCCTAATCCATCCAGTGTATTAAGGTATTATTTGAGCCCTTCCTTTTTAGGTAAGTGATTTTGCATTTTGGACCATTAGACACAGTTTAAGAAAGAGCAGCGTAGTGACAAATCCATGTGACAACCCAAATCTGTAGTTAATATTAGTGAAGCTTTAACTGAGTTTGAAAAATAAATTTAATTTTGCCTCAATTTATTAGTTCCATGACACCCACCTACCTTTGGATCCTTTTAATCTTAACAGTAGAAATACAACAGCAACACAGGGATGTGAACTCACCACCAGCAACAGGGAATTATTATGTAATTAAAATGCACTGAACAATTGCAAAAGAGCATAATCCTGCTGGATAGTGAATTTGAGGCATTACTAGTATCTGGACATGAATATCAGGTACTGTTCCAGGTGTGAAATCAATATGAAATCCAACTGGGGAGAAAAAGAATCGGAAGATGAGGAATTTGAAGCAAAATGAAGTATGAAACAGATTGACTCAGAACTCAATGAGAAATTCAATTTGCTACTTAGTAAAATGTTTAAACATATTTTTCTGAACTGTTCAGCGTTTTTGTCCTCTTTTATGAATGACAGCTTAACTTAAAACATGCTGAGCTGCTGAGGAACCACAGGGCTTGCTAATGTCACCTCTTTGACACTTGTTTTGTGTGGAAATAAATAGCAATAAGATGGAAGGTAGCAGAAAATAAGGTCTATCTTCATTGCTCATTATTTGTAATTTGTGGAGTGTGACACTGTTCAGCAGTATGTGCACCAGGAACAGAGGTAGCCTTTGTCTCTAAGAGCTTGCAATCTAAACACAAATACAGATAAGACCAAATATATAACATTTAGTTAAAGACTTTGAATAGTTTGCGGTTTTTTAAATCTATTTGTCTCCTTATTGTCAAATTTGGAAGGACATGACTATTGGAAAGATAGAGGCATGTTTAAAGACCTGACATTAGTCAGTCTCTATTTAGGAGGGTCTGGAATGATTAAGAATTGCTATTAGGAACCCTAAAATTGAAGATAATACATAAAACCAAAGGCAAATGTGGAGATAGATTTAAAACCCACGGGTGGGCTCTCATCAAGAAGATCCAGTGTGCAGACCTGTGCTGAATGAGGCAGAGTTTTGAAAATAAAACCTAATCAAAAGCTGATACGGAATGAAGACTGAGGAATAAGGAGTTTTGAATAGAAAGGGTTGTCATCTGTGTGGCTTTTACCATTTCATGGAGCCCAGGAAAGGCGCTTTATATAAATAATGCTTTATTTTATATTGGGTGTTTTTAGCTCAGGTAGGATGCTATATGGTGAATTATTGTAACTATTCTTTTAAAAGAACCCACAATACCAGCATGAACGTATATTGATTTTTCACCAAAGTCAGATATAAATATAATTTTTGCACAATTAATGAACATAAAGTCTAGCAACAAAAGATTGCACTCACAGCTTTGTTGCTTCTTGTGAAGTCTGGCACTTGAAAGCACATGCATATGCACCAGAGGTGAAAACCAGCTGGAAGTATGAGCAACCTTTGCTCACTCTAGAAAATAAAAAGCACCATAAATATGGGGGCAGTGTGTGATAGTTCACTGCTCTGCGCTAGATCAGCCTGGTGGTAGTGCTAATTTACATTCTTAACACATTGGGTTTTACTGTACTTCAGTGTTAATAAAAAAGGCTAATTAACTGAAACACCCCCAATATTGATGGTGTCCTGTAAATGTCACCTCTGAAATACACAGCATGTTCTTAAAGCAACCCATTCCTGAAAGCGCTGGTAGCCCCTGGAGCAGATTCCCTTTTGTGCGGATTTGTTCCAGGGGAGCTCACCATTGTGTTCAGCTCCAAAGCTGTGGTTCTGCTTCTCTTCCTCCACTGGCCACAATACAATTTCCGTGGGAAAATTTGCAGAAGGCCAGCATAACTCATTGTTTCACTCGTATAGTAATTAACAACTCAAACAGCAGCATGCAGCCACCTATTCCTCTTCACTGAATGTTAAGCTTGACCTCCCCTCCCCTTTCAGTTCACAACTCCTCTCTTCTCCCAAAATTATGTGAGAAATGATTTTTCATGCTATTTGCATGTTTTAGAGCATCCATCATTATTATTTGTGCTGACAGCTTTATACTTCAGCTGTGACAGAGCTTGAAAAATGCTGGTCCTATCAATCAACATATTGTAGGTTTCCAAAATGAGATCTTCTGCAGCTGACATTTTCTTTTGCTTTTTCTTTTATTCTCTTCTCTTCAGCAGCAATCTATGGCTTGCTTTTGCTTTTCATTTAATTTCAAAATGTCTATAGATTTTATAACTGTACATTGGAATGAAATACTTCTGACCAGCTTCAGATTATTTGATTGAATTACTTTGCCATAAATCCTACTTATTTTCATCACAAGTACTGACCTCCAAGTTATTTTAGTAACTCTCCCATTTCCACTGTTCTCAGCTTCACCCGCACACATTATTTATGCACATTAATTTCACTCTCACCTCTCAGTCTGAGGTAATAAAATAGGGTTTCCTTAAATTTTGCAAGTATTTGATTCCAGTTAATAATTCTAAGTAGAAGTAACATTAAACTCAATAAATCCATACCCAATTTGTGGCTATTTCTTGCATTATCTTAGACTGTTTCTATTGTTGCTTTTTAAACATACGTTTGCAAGTGAAGATACTAGCCATTAAAATATTGAATGAGCTGAAGACCTTTTTCAGTGTTTATGTCAATATTTCTCTCGTCTACTCATCAACAAGATAAAAGACTGTTTCAATAGCTAACATTATGGCTTCCTGGTAATGCACTGAAAGTATAGGTTCTTATTTTACTTTTTAAATATTCCAATAGCAAACTTCTCAATGTATAATATCTCAGCCTCAGGAAAAACCCATAAAGAAGCCAAAAGAGCAATTGAGATGTGAGAGAACTGGAAAAGAGGAAAAAAAATCAATCCTGGTGCTGCAGTTTTAGTGTTAAAAGTTAGCTGATTCAACATTAGGGTTCAACCACTGTAGCAAAAGCCACCCTCTGTGAAAACTAGGGAAGTTGGCAGAAAATTTGTATGTGGAAATAGTATAAATAATTATTCGTACTGTAAGAATAATTTGGAATGCTTCTCCATGAAGTTTTGATTGAGAACTATGGCAGCATTCTCATCTATGTCTGACAATCTGCCCGAATAAAGATTTCTAATTGCTGCAAGCTGTCATGTTTGCCAAAGGAGACAGAGACTGGGAAAGAAAATACTCTGAAAAGCAAACCTGCTAATATTTCTTTACTGATATCTTCGTTTCATTGTCACATTTGAAGCTGTAGCCTGACCTTATTGAAATCAATGGGAGTTTTGCCACTTGGTTTGGCCAAGGCCAGGACTTCACCTGCTGAAACTGTTCAGCAGTCTGAACACAAGAGTTAGCTCTTTGTGCTGGTTTTGGCTGTGATAAAGTTAATTTTCTTCACAGCATCTAGTAGTAGGCTGTGTTTTGGGTTTGTGCTGGGGACAGCATTGATAATACAGAGGTGTTTGCTACTATTGAGCAGTGCCTACACAGAGTTAAGGCCTTTTCAGCTAGTAGGCTGAGGGTGCACAAGAACCTGAGAGGAGACACAGACAGGACAGCTGACCCAAGGGATATCTCATACCATATGGGTTCATACTCAGCATATAAAGCTGAAGGAAGAAGAAGAAAGTAGGGATGTTCACAGTGATGGTGCTTGTCCTCCCAAGTAACCACTATGCATGATGGAGTCCTGATTTCCTGGGAATGACTGAACACCTGGGAAGTGGTGAATGAATTCCTTGTTTTGCTTTGCTTGCATGTGCAGCTTTTGCTTTACCTGTTAAACTGTCTTTATTTCAACCCAAGGTTTTCTCCCTCCCATCCCAACTCGGGGAGTGAGTGAGTGGCTGTGGTTAAACCATGACACTCTTCCAGAGCAAAACACAGGCAAGGGCAATACAGATGACTTTGAGGTAAGTTTTGGGCTAAAGAACTCATCCTCAGCAGTCACATAGCTGTCAGGCTGCAGCCCAGCCTAAACTGCTTTGTTTGCTGCAGAGTTTTTCTAGGTGGTAATTTTAATTAGGGATTTAGTATGGAGTTATAAAAGCATTTTGTTGGCAGGCAAGATTAACCTTGTTTAGATTAGCTGATGCTATTGTGGAAATATGCAAAGGACTAAATCATGGAGATGTTATTCAAGGCTCAGAAAGCTAAGAAACCCATGAATGTTATTGCAGGAATAAGTGATAGCACAGTCTCCATCCTGGAACAGGGTAGGCACTACAGATCTAAAGTCTCCAGCCAAGAAAATCCTCTCCAGCCCCAAGTATCCTCAGTCTGTTATGGCATTTCTCAGTCTGCTATGGAATAGGATCAAGGACCAAGTTAAACCACAATATTAGAGCACTTTTATTGTTCTCTGGTAGGTTTTCTAATCAGAGGACAGAAAAGGTGAGTAAGATGCAAGAGCAGGTTTCACAGAAGTCCTGAACAATTGATTCAGTGTAATGCTGAATTTTAATTAAACAGGAGAATAAGCCAACTTTTAATCAAGATTTTCCATAATGGATTATTTTCCTAATTGAATAAGTTCAGGAGACAAACAAATACAGACTAGTGCTCAATGGCATTCTTCAAATATTGGTAAGCTTTCAGTCTCAAATCACAGTGAAAGGCTCTGGAATAAAACCTCTACAAAACACAGCTGAAGGTTACATTCATCTTCTTAAAATAATCTTGGGTGTACAAGGGAGACCACTACCAAATTAATATTTCAACACAATTAGGCCTACTAAAATGTACACTAAGCAGACAAATCCTAAAGGTCAATTGTAAATCCAAATATGAACCTAATTGCTAGAGTGATTTAGAGAAATAATTACAGAATTCTTGATACTACTTTCAGTAATGGTAGAAAAACTTAAAATCTAGAGCTTTAAAACAAATGGAAAGAAACAGAGCCCCTGATGGTGTTTAGGTGGATGAATACTTTTTAGAAAATGCAGAAAAATATTTAAAGTTTAAAAATTGAAAATATGTTTGTAATGAGGGCTGAGAAGTATAAATACCATGGTGGTTGATTGCATTGACACATTACTCTTAAGAGAGAAAAAAATTTATTGTCAGTGCAGGTGACTAGATAGTCTCTTAATGGAGTTACCCCAAGGAATGATAAAATTTAAAAGAGAGTAGGAGAGATTGAAATAAAGTCTATAAATTCTTACATTTTACTGAGGCATTCTGAGGGGGAAAAGGTTTTATTTAGCAGTCTTTATGTTGATGCTGTTCAAATGTTTCTTTTATTCTAAAGGATTAGATATAAGGAAGAAGTTCTTACTGTGAGGTTGGCACAGGAACAGGTTGCCCAGGGAAGCGGTAAATGCTCCATCCCTGGCAGTGTTGAAAGCCAGGTTGGACAGAGCCTCACATGACATGGTTTAGTGTTAGTTATCCCTGCCCATGGCAGGGGGTTGGGACTGAACGATCTTAAGCTCCTTTCCAACCCAAATCATTCTGTGATTCTATGATTGTATTATAAATTGCATGCAAAAGAGCTGCTGGAAATTTCTCACCAAAGTGCCTTGGGGAGCAACTTGGTGCCAGCAAGCAGGTTTTTTAGGGCCAAAAAAAGTAGTGAAATATTTTTTTGCTCTGCCAAAGGAATTAAAAGTAGTGTCCTCTCACCTGCAAAATGTGCCTTGTGACCAGCACACATGAGCCATCAGACTAAAGCTGATCCAGGCCAGAGGCTTCAAGAGCACACAAGCTTGTTGTTTTAGTCTGGTGGTGGGAAGGATACTGCAGCTTACTCAGCTGCAGAGCCCTTAATGTCATCCTTACATGTGCTTTGAAGGTCTCCTATTTTATATGTACAATTCTTCCCCTAAATGTTTCAAATCTTTCGAATGAGATTTTTCACGGGTCTGTTTGGAGAAAAGTCTGTAAAATAATAAAGACAGAGTGATGCTAGTATCTGTTCTTTCTCCTTATTAAAAGTATCACATTGTCTTCTGCACTTCTGATTTTAAAGCCTGCAGCAGCTCATAGCAAATACTATAAAATGCATTTCTCTTTTGTCAGGAATTGAATCCTATTTCTGAGTTCCTGTGGAGCTGCCTCCCTTTGGTATGCAAGTAACATTAAAGAACCCCTGCCAAACTCATGCTATTGAACATGAGTAAACATTAATATTAGATCAGCATTCTCTTTTCTGCCTCCCCATTTTCACAACAGTTATGACTGAAGCAGAGCTGTATGAACAAGTCAAGAATGACATACATTTTGTCTGACCATTTTATCCCATACTGTAAGGACCAGCTGTTCAGCTGGATACCTGTCAGTAACAATTTACTGTCACTAAATTATAGCACTGATAAGTAACTAAAGATGTAGAGACTGATTAAGAATAAAATCTATGGTTTAATCTCTAAATGTTGTAAAACTGGTATGGAAAAGGTACATTTTTATTTTAATGGGGGGGTAAGGCTAATTCTCATCTATGTAAATAAACCAAATGTCACTCGAGTAAATAAGCCTTTTCCCCAGAATACAGCAGAAGAAATTATTTTTTGATGGTAATCACAGATGTGCTTGATGGTATGAATCAAATTCTGCCCTTCAGTACCCACAGATTTTTCTGCTTTAAATAGAGGTATAACTATATTCAGAAAACAGTATTAATTAAATTAAAAGGTCTAGAAGTTGAAACTGCTGTCAGTTCAAAAAAATCCACTACCAATAATAAAATTTTACTTAAAGGGTTTAAAGAAAATTTGATTCAATGAAAAGTTTTATTTGAAGGTCCAATAATAACTGAAAAAAAAAGACAAAACTTTTCTACATAAATGCAATGGGCTAATTCAGAGCTAATCCCAAGCACTGCAATGTGCATACAGTGACTTCTATTTACTAGCAGGTAGAAACTGCTGCCAAGCTACAGCAAATGACTTTATTTGAACTGAAAGGACAGCTGCTCTCTGAGCTATGGAGTTAAGACGAAACCATCCGTGGGTATTAAATAATCATATTTCATTAAAATACTTTTAAAGTGTTGCAAATTATAGTTCAGAGTTCTGCAGACTCTGTAACTGGTTTATCTCATAGGTTAGTGGATGAACTGAGGACAAAAGTGCAAGGATCAAAAAAAGAAAGGTATAAAAAATAGTGAAAAACTATTACATTGTTTAGGGCAAAAAATAGCAGATGTGTATAAGGAACAGTCTACTCCTTTATTGCAAAATGTCTGTAGTTTAACATTCTACCTGTGGCATTAGCTATAAAAAGGATACTTTTAAACCCCTAAGTAAGTAGGATAATAGTATCCTAAATCTAATAAAATGTGACATCAGATATCAGAAAATATGATTTTCTGCCAACCAGGCTGGTAAGCTACTTTATGTGACACTTTACAAAAAGAGAACATTCTTCCTGTGTCTCTTAACATTCTGTCTGAGGGGGTAAACTGCCAGTTAGGGGACATGTGTGACGATGAAGAGACCCTCTGTGCAGCTGACATGTTGTCCACTCATGTATGGCTGCATGTCACGTCATTTTTGCTGTTGTAGGACCTGAGGCAAGTATCTGATGCAATACTGGCTTTTTTTCTTCTCAGTCAATATTTATTTCGTCTTGCTGTTTCCAAAGCTCTGTAAAACTGCTTTGATAGGTAGAGGGTTTTTTTTCTCTCCCTTTTTGTGGTTTTTTTTCGGGTTTTTTTTTGCTTCTTTGCCTAATCCATTTCTAGAGTCTAAGAAGCAAAATATTCAAGGTAATTCAAACTCATAGAAGACCAGAAATGTCAGCATCTCGCAAGTGATGCTCAGTACCTCACAGGATTTGTAAGTGAATCTGGTCCATTTTACTCCAATATAGAAGACCGAAACCTAATGGAAAGATGTTGAGCTGGCTGGGAGTCAAAAGAAGCCTGAACTGTGTGCAAGGAAGATGTGCTCTCCCCAGTGCACCCATTTTCCATCAGCATGCATGTTTCCCTTGCACAAAGGACATTTCAGATGATAACAAGTAGACTGCAGAGTCCCCTTTCTTTCTCATCTCCCTCACACATCTACCCACACTGGGGTACTAGGAGGAGCGAAAGTAATTACGTTATTTTTCAGTCTTCACATACCAACCTATAGTCAAGTTAATTTTTTTAAGAAGCTCTCAACAGTATTTGTACAGTCGGTATAGGATGAACGTATGGGAAGAAATGCAGAGATAGATGAGGAATCACAGTTCTTGATTGCTCATGACCACTCACCCCATTAGGCCACAACTCCTAGGCATTCACACTAATTTGGACATATTCTGTTATGTACAAATGCCAAAGGTGTTTTTTTTTTAATCACACGAAATTGGAAATGAGGAATTCCCTTCAGTGAATTATTGTTAGAAGACATTGGAAGAAGTACTTGAAGGTAAAGATTTGGGGTACAAATACAAAGATTTGGGTTTCATCAAGGATGGGAAAATAGTGCCAGCATCCTATTTTAAACATTTACAAAGAATCTGGAGGATCACTTATTCATCACATATATTGTATTTGTAAAGAAAATCTGATATTATTATGAGGTATAAAAATTTTATTGTCAGTCATTGTTAATGACCCCATCTCCATTCTAGTCACATGGAATGTTCTACAAGTGCTTGCAGAACAGTGAGTTGTGAAGCCTTATCTCACCTTTTTACAACAAGGCTTTCATAATTGTAATTCCACAAGTTTTCTACAGTAATAAATACTTCTCTCTCCATAATGACTGCTTTTTATACATTGCACACCTTAATATTTACCTTCCATTCACATGTTTGACAGAATTGGTTATTCAACTAAATGACAAAGCATTATACAAAAATAACTCATTTTTTGTCATGAGCTGGAAACAGCCTGCTTCTCTTTCATGACACTTGGTAGAAAAGAGTATAATGTAAATGCAGATTGTGAGCCCATGTTCTGTGGGGCAGAAGGAAAGACAGGGTGGCTCTGTTCAGGCACTATATTAATTTCAAGCTGCACCAAGATCTTTGTACACAACTTCATGTTCTTGCATTTGCGTGCACCAGAGCCTCCCATTGCCTTGCCATGCTCAGAAGCCCTGAGCAAAAGAATTTTTATACAGAGAGTAAAACACCTTTACGACACCAAAGTGGCACAAGGGGGAGTCACAGAGGTGATAGCACCCAGTTGACATACTCTGAAGTTGTCATTTGTTAGCTTATTATGAAGCTACATACACAATCTGTGTGGACAGGTTGTGTGGACATCCTTGGAAGTCCAATTGTAATAGTACCGAGACAGAAATTCTTTACATGTTGGTGTTTTATTTCCTTGAATGCTTTTTCAGAGGCAGTAGTTTCATTTGGCCCCAAACCGTTCAGGATTCCCTAATCCTCAGTTCTCCTGTGCCTGCATTAGTTAAGTAGGTTTATACCAAACATGCTGAAAGCAGCAGTTTCTGCAGTGAGGAAAAGATGCCATAGTATCAGCCCTGTGGCCAGCCAGCAATAGCCTCTGTACAAATATCATAGAATCGTAGAATCAAGTAGGGCTGTGCTTTGACTTCACAAGCTTCAGTTCTTTCCTGCCATCTCTATTAGAAATTATCATATTTTGTTTTAATTATATTTTCCCTATTTTTAACCTGTATTTTCCTATTTTAATTACAGTTTCCCTATTTCAGTTCTACTAAATATGAATGAAGAAGGTGAATTGTAGCCCATTTGAAGTGTTATCCTGTTTAGTGCTGGTTACTATCTTTAGCACAGAAGCTAGAATTCATTCTCATCTCATTTGCTGAGCTCTCTATCATTAAAGTGTCATTGAGAACTGACATCACTTAATTTTAGCAGCTTTCAATTCTCGTTTGCAGCAAGAATAGCTTTAAATGGAGAGGAGTGCAAATTACAGAGAGAGGGATATTTTTACACCACACTCAGCATTTTATCAAACAAAGCAGCCTCACGGGGAATAGGGGACAATACATTATAAAACCAAACTCTCCTCTGATGCTGGTAAATGGGTATTTAATCTTCCTATTGCAGGCATCCACTCTGATGATCCTGTAATGAATACACTGCCTGGGACATTGTCTGAACTGTTGTGTTTTCCTATTTCCCAAAATATCCTTTAGTCTTTATGCTGGGTGTGGTCAAGGAATAAGATGGGAAACTTGGCTGTTTCCTGTAGAGCCCTGAGGAAACTGCGCCTTGCTGCAGCCAAAAAAGTCTGGGACGTATTTTCCCCTTCTCTTATTCATCACATAATTGCTTTTTCCTTGCAGTGTGGTTTGAACCCTTAAAGGGTTAAGAAATCACTTACTTGGGATCGATGGCAAATTTTAACCCATTCAGCTTGCCCCCCCTGCCTAATTGGATGTAAAATATCCTCTTGCACTACACCTTTACTTACTGCCTTCCTGTTGGAAATCTGGCACTGAATAGATGCTAGGTTTACCTCTGTTTCCTGTTATGCTTTCTCATCAGTTATATATGTGAAAATTCAAATTTCTAGCTCCCAAGTTAATTCATTTTCTTGAAGTTAAGGTACATTCAGGATAAGCAGGGGATTAGAGCAATGAATTTTGTCCAAGAAATATCAATAAATACCATTTTTGTTAATTAAATGTTAGAATAGTTTTAGGTAAGACTTTGAAGGCCTAGTTACATGTTATAAAACTTGATGTTAATGCCCATATCACCTTAAGGTGGCAGGTGTTTACAGTTCTGTAGAAAGTCAGTACCCTGGAACTCAGACAAGATGAGAATTCACACAGAAATCAGGGTCCCTGTCAACCTCCCGTCTAACCTTTGATGATGCCACTTGATTGGATTATGATTAATCCAGTAAGGATTAAATTTATTTTTACAAACACTTTTTATTTTATTCATACATTTTTCCTGATGGTTTCACTTCAGGAAGTGTTAAGAACAATTGCATGCTCAGAACGGCTTCATTTGGGGATGATGTGAGATCCTGTGAGGCTTTTTGCCCTTCAGGTATTGATGTCTCCCCTCATCCTTAAATTCATTTTTAACACCATTTTTGCCCATGTTATTTTGGGGGTTTGATGCTTATTATGAGGCTTTCCTCTTCTCCTACTTACTCAGGTTCCTGGTGGACTTGTATGACAGTTGCTCACAGCTCTCAGTTCCTTTGTCAGGGGGTCCCAGTGTCATGATGTACACCTTGGGGAGTAGGTGCTGGTGACACGTGCTGCTGTGAGATCACAACCTATTTCCCTTTCAGAGACCAGGAAAATATCCACCCAGTGTCCCATGACCCTGCTGGTGCCAGACTGGGAAGGTGATGGGCAGATAAACTGTGAGGCAGTGTGCAACTGAGTAATGAAGTGACACTTTAAAACGGCAAAACCTGAAGGGTCAGTCAGGGATTGACATCATGATTAATTCACCTACTCTGATGCTTCATTGGGCATTTTGACTTTCTTACTTGATGGAACATGCTGGGGGTGAAATGATGCTGTGGGGTGTTGAGAGTCCAAGTTCAAAGGGTATTCTACTGTCCACTGTTAATTTATCATCAAACTGACAGGGAAAAAATTAATTCTGGGTCACATCTTCTTATGAAGCTAAAGGAAAACTATAACTCAAACTTTGATTTGAGTCTTTCAATTTGCAGAAATTTTATCCAACATCACTTTCCCAAGTTGTGTGGGTTTTTGTTGTTTCATTTTAGGTATTTTTTAAGTATGTGAAACATCTGCAGACATTGCAATATTCACTATTTCGCTCCCAGTATATTTCTATCTAGAGAGTCTCACTGTCAGGCTTTTTTCTGGCAGAATTTTGTGTCCACTTGAGCTTGCATTTGACACTAGCTCAAGCAGCATTGCTGCATCTCTTCCTTGGTCCCTTTAGAGTTTCATGTATCTCATTGAAGTCCCTCATAAGACCCCCTTTTCAAACAATACAATATTTCTGAATATATAAGACTCTTGAGTCCTTGTATCATTCTGGATGTCCTTAGCTTTGCCTCATTTCATTTTTATAATACTTTTATTATAAAACCAAAACTAAAACCATAGATTTTACTCCAAATTTATGACCTAATTTCCCCCCTTTATTATTTTCTCTGGTTTAGATAGCATAAGCTCTTTATCTTTAAATTCTTTCTTTTAAATTCTTGATTTAAGATTTGGCTTGTATTTTTTTATTTAATCCTGTAAATTGTTCTCTTGCAAGACTGACTTTGGTTTTCATGATGCTGATTCTTAGAACTCCACATTGTATTCTCTGACTTGCATGGATTTCTCTTATTTTGTACTACCACAACTGAAATCAGTCTCAGGTCTCTGTGTCACAACAGCGACACTTCAGATCCTTATGTTTCACCCTTTCTTTTTAACACATCACATTTGAATTTTGTCCATCCAAAAGACCTCTTTATTACATTGTAATGTTACATCATCCACAGGTGTGGGAACAAGCTGTAGAGGTTCGGTGTGGCATGGGAGTTACAACTTTTTACTTCTTTGGAAAGTGGGTAAATTCATAAAATAACTGTAAATGTTGTCAGCCCTGAAAACAGAGAGTGTTACTTGCGAAAGTAGCTGTGTCGTGGTGGGAAGCTGGCCTGATGTCGTTGAGATTGCTGTCAGCAGCAAAATCACATAAACCTTGTGCATTCAGCCTCTGTTCCTGCTGTGACAGCACAAAGCAGGATTGAAGAGACACTTGGCCATGGACAAGGTACAATTTCAGGCTAGCTCAAAGAGCAGACAGAGTCATAACTTAGGCCATCAGAGCATATTTTAGAGAAGAAAAGAGCACTGTTCCAAAATGTTAGTAAAAATCAAGTGGTTCTTGTAATAAAAATGTGCCAGTGTGTTTGATGGATAACGGGGACTAAACTTGAAACTCAACTTCAGTTTAAGAGCTATGTCTGAATTTTAAAGAGTTCCCATCTATTACAAAGCCAGTATTTTCCTCTTACCTTTTTTTTTTTTTTTACGCTACTGTTAACACCAATATCTTTGATTACGAGAGCTGAGAATGATCATATGGAAAAAAGAATTGAAATGTCTGAGTGTCTTCATTGTCAGTGTAGAAGAAGGAGGTCAAATGTCAATGAGAGTCAAGCTTCCAATATATTTTGCCAATCTGTCAGATGTTCAGTGTTACACACTTTATTTTAGAATTTGATTTATCGTTTTCCTTGTATCTAGAGTCTTTTTTTTTTTTTTTTACCCCAGTGGCCTTAGAACATAAAACAGGAAAAAAAGAACTTTTTAGAAAATACTGAAATTTACTGTTATTACTAGAAAAATGCTCATCAAATGGTAAATTCCAGTACTTTTCAAACATTTAAAACAACAGGTTTTCAAAGTAAGAGATTTAAAGGAATAGACATGGCATAGACTTTCTTCAGCCAGTGTAGCCAGGAAGACTGAACAGAAGTTTCTACCTTCCTTATTATTTCTCTTAGGACTAAAAGCGAGAGAGCAATTTCTTCATGATATTTGATTTACTCACTTTTGAGGCATCCTAATTTTTCTTTGCATCCATAAATTGGAATTAATGGAAACTGCACTGAAAAGTGTGGCATAGATCCCACTTAAAACTGAGCAAACTTCTTTATACGGTGAGCAGAGACCCAATCTTCAGTCTGCCTTGACTACTATTTAATAGGGCTTTTTCTGCTTTCAGAGGAGAGTAGCAATCTCTCTGCTGATGATGTTAACAAGAGTTCAAATTATTGTCAATCATCATGGCATTTTTGCTAACATGAACACCAACAGCACTGACTCATTTCTCATATGGTCACCAGTTTTTGTCATTCTCTACCTGTTCCAGGTTTGCATCAGTGACTGACAAAAGAAATTTTCCACATACCATTACCAGGTTCTTCAATCATCCAGTCTGCACAGTCACTCTGAATTTATTAACCACTCCTTTAGGTATTGCTCCTATTTCCCCTGTAGTATTTCCTTCTTTTTCACAATAGAGTGATCCTCAGGCATGTGTGTTATTAATCCTGACTCTTGTGAAATCACTTTTGCAGCCATGCCTTCATCATCT